>NC_079532.1:10595283-10695898 GCF_003711565.1 Takifugu flavidus
GAGAGGGGGTGAAGGTCAAAAGACCCTCCATTGTAGATCTTATTCGACCCCTCCGTGAGGCCAAAGAAAGGGAGAGAGACAGGGAAAGAGAGAGAGAGAAGGGGACATGGGCAAAGTCAGTGGAGGATGCTAACATTTCTACCGATGCCACCACCACAGAAGGATCCGAAGCCACCAGCCGCCCTCTTGCCAGCGATACGACGGGGACAACAGCACCTGCCAACATGCTAACCACCACGATGCAGCCCATTGAGGCCACACCTTCTTATGCCACCCGTGCCTCCAAGCAGGAGGAAAAGTCTCTTTTTAACTCGCCAACTCAATCTGACCGTCCTGCGGTCGACTCCACTGAGAGCGACCGGTGGAGGGAGGAAACACTGATGAAGGAACGCCAGGCAGGCTTTTTCTCTGAGGAAAGAAGAGTAAAGATGACCAAGAGGTTACTGAGGGAGGGGAAGAGCCAGAGTCTCATTCTTTTGAGTGGATCAGATCCTGAAGACACGGGTCATATGGACAGTAAGGTAAGGACATTAAATCTAAACACAGGCCCTGCCTAAAGCTAAGTTAGCGCCATGTTAACCAGAGCCAGACCCACTGGTGCACACTGGGCATGACTCTGGAACACCCTGGTTAACTGATCAGGCTGCACCAGGGCAGCGTTGATCGCCCCCTGCTGGCTGGTCAGGTTGGTGCTTACCTCAACCTCAGTGTGAGAGTTCATGCCCAACGTTTGTCACTGAACAGTTTATCCCCAAATACGATGAGTAAGTCGTCAAACTGTGGCAGTCCAAATGTATTTGAAACCAAGAACTAAAGTGAGTGATTCATGATAAATGTGTGAGTTTGCTCAAAAAGAACCAACACAAGCGTTTAATGAAAGACTTGAAATGGCTCCTGTTTTCAGAAACGATCATCTGAGGGTGCCGGCAGCTTTGAACACAGGCTGAACACAGTGATTCCACACAGAGGCGGAGTGGACAAAAGTGCCCCTGCAGGCACCAGGAAGACTCAGGTAATGTCACGGCACCAGAGCAACAGGAAAGATCTAGTCTAGGTTTATCAACCACACCAAATCCTCTATCACAGGTCACTAAGAATTGTGTATTTTACAGAGAACAGAAGAGGAGTTGAGGAAGACCAGCTCAGAAGGTCGGTCACCAACCATCTCCACATCCTTGTTCGATGTGCTTTATTCTCAAAAGTCCGACATTGTCACAAGAAAAGTGGGAACGTGGGACATTCAGTGATGGAAGTGATTGATTGTTGATTGAGGAAAAAAGAGAAAATGAGTTTCAACTTTCGGTTTCAAGTACAGTGAATCCCGCCGCACTTTCAAATTCCATTTATATCAAAAAATGACCCTAATACGCAATAAATAAGGCTAAACCTAAACCTGCCTGCAGTCACTCATTATTTCAACGATTATTATAGATATCTCAGCCCCCTTTCTTTGGCGTCGTGCATGGTTGGGTCGTTTGGCCTCGTTTCCCTGAGGTTTTCCCGACTGCAGGCGTATTTGGCAGGAATTGATGCCGTTTTGATGAACACTGAGAAAAATAAACAAGCGCTTATAGGAAGCATTTTGACCGCTGCCTAAAACGTTTGTTCAGTTCTGGAAACGTGGATTCTACAGCTGCCATGTTCTCTCTTCATCCAGGTGCTCGCTTGGACAGACCTGAACCCCCTCTGACGCACGTGAAGCCCAGAACCATGTCCACTTCCTCGGGTACCAAACATCCCCTGTTGCTGTTAATGTTGCTGTTAGTAGCTGCAGAGACTGATGAGCAGTTTTCAGTGGGAACCAGTCCATAAAATCCTCCTGTGGAGGTTCGGTTCAACACTTTTAACTCCGTTTGCAACCATGTAAACATTAAAACAGTAACACTTGTGCTTGTGCTAACTAAAGTGTTCCCAGAGAAAACTTCAGAATGCAGATTAGGTTCAAGTTTATTGTAATAATGATGTCGAACCCTCTGACAGCATATTTCAGTCCGACCCATCCTCCTCCTCACAGTCGAGGGTTCTCGCTGCTGTTTAGGCCTACATGAGTATTGATCCAGGATATTTCTGCTGTTCAGGAGAAGCTGATGCTCTTCTGAGAACCCAGATTAAGCCAGTCATCCCCAAACGTCCTGCTGGGCTCCTTCCACCTCAAAAAGTAGGAGGAGCGGCCGTGCATGCGTTCTCCTCTCCTCCGTCCATCAGCTCAGCAGAGAGAGTGCAGCTCAGACCACACGCTCGTACAGCAGAGGTGATTCACCCATTGCTGCTTTTAGTAAAATACGCATTGATTTCACAACAATATCGTTGCCATCTTCATCTCCAGAATGGACACCAGGAGAGTTCAGCAGGTGTAGCCAGAGCCGGTTCCCCTGGAAAAGAGCGGTTTCCCCAAGCCCCACTTCCACGGAGGAGCCCCTGCAAACCTTCTCGCTGTGAGAAATCCCAATCTACCGGAGATGGTGAGTCTAGTCCTGCTTCTGTTTCAGCCACCAATATTCACCCTGTATGTTTGTGGGTGTGTGAAGGTCTATGTCCATGTGTGTGTGTTAGCAGGGAGTCTTCCTAAGCCATGCCATCTGATGAAGCCCCTCCCACAGCGCAGGGTGGTGTCGGTCCATGAGGACACTTTGGCCATGACGGAAGGTGACAGAAGAGTCCTAAACTCTTGCCCCTGTTTGTGTGTTGATGCTAAACTTTGATGTTCCAGAGCTGAAGGCGGTCTTGCGGAGGTCACCTGTGCACCTTCAGGTCTCTGGAGTGGATCAGCTGACCTGCTCTCAGGTTCCATCTAGTAGCCAGGAACACCAACCAGGTGAATATAGAGCCATAAGTCCTTGATGCTTGGTCGTTGTAATTTGAGCTTCAGGTCCTGGTTTCCACCCACACAGCCGGTGACAGAGGGAACGCTGAAGAACTGGAATATGTCCTTCAGGCGGAGCTGATGGCTGAGGGAGGAGGTCTGAGCGGCACAAGAGGAAGCGGTGACTCCAGACACGTCCATCCAGGAGAGGAAGAATGCTCAAGCTCCAGATGGTTTTCCTCTAAAGCTCAACGATTAGCTCCTGCAGTGTTGGACCCCACCCTGGAAAAAAAACCTCACTCGCAAACTATAGCAAAAATGGTGGCACCCACACCGGGTCCAGAAAAGACCTCAAGTAGAGTCCCAGAGTCACAAGAGCCACCTGAAGCCATCCAGGCAGATCATGTCCACAGAACTGTTGCCTCTAAACCGGATGTGAGGAACAGCACACAGGAGGGGACAGAGACAGGTTCCAAAGGACACAAAACAAAGTCCGAAGCAGCTGTCCTCCCTGTCTGAAAGAGAGACCAGGAGCAGGTCTGGGACATCACGGAGACCGGAGACAGAGCCCCTGTTATTCTGATGATGTTGTCACTCCTGGATACTCAGAGTTGGGGAGAGATTGTTGGGTATCAGACACTCGGTACGTTTACGTGGACACATTAATCCAGCTATGCTCAAAAGTTACACAGATAATAGGAGCATCTTCTCCTCCTCCTGCTCCTCCTCCTCCTCCTGCTCCTCAACACTAGGAGGACAGATGCATTTTTTCCAGTGCTTTAATCCAGTCCTCTTTCCAGTTGACATCCTACATCACATAATAAAGAAGCTAATGTTCATCTACAACGGATGGACATTACTTATTGTCCAGGTGAGATACGACGAGCTTTCTTGGATATTTTTGTTCTGGGCGGAGCTTGTGGAGCGTCACCATGGCAACCATGGGTAGCTCAGGCACATACGGTTAGTTAGTTAGACTAACGCGATGCACTGCAGTTGTCCAGTTACGGATTAAGGCGTGTCACGTAAACGTACTGATTGTTAAAGTAACCCGGGGATTTCTCCCCACTCCTGGCTGGAGTTCACATTTACATACTTGAGTTAAAAGTCACATGTCTGACTTCCACTTGTGAAGATGTAACACAACAAATGCGCACAACCCCATGAAACCAAACCAGGACCAAAAACCGTCTTCAGCTCCAGGGTCACCTGAGTCATCACGCCAAACTGGTGTCACATGTTTGGTGTCACATGACGAGAGCCAGAATCAGATCCTCGCTCTCACAGCCACCCGAGAATAAACATATTTGATCTATGCAGACGACGTCGCTGACAACACGTGTCCATGGCAACCGGTAGTGAAGCGCCGAGGTCGTCATTTTAATTTGGATGGCAGTTTATTTTTGCTCAGCATGTATCAATCAATAATTTAGATGTCGAAAGCAAATAGAAATAATCGTTTATATGTATTTTTAAGCCACACTGACTTTGATACACAGTCTAATTCAAGTATTTGAACTTTTGCAGATATTTTTGCTCATGTCACTCTTAATGCATGTTTTGAAGTATTTGTGTGCACATCTGGATGCAGCTGTCATGTTAGTTGATCACATCTGTCCTTTCACAGGAGGATTAATATGATCACTGATCAAATATTAGATACAGTCGTAGTCTCTGGAACTCAGGGCGGTTATTTACAACTATCTTTGTATCCGCGTGTGTGTGTGTGTGTGTGTGTGTGTGTGTGTGTGTGTTTTGTAAAAGAGTTGGTCTCTCTCCTTGTTTGACTCGCACCTCTGCTTTGCACACACAAAACTACATATGAAAGTCATAAAGAAACATTACAAACCTATTAAACCTGTATCCGACCTCTAGACTTGTGATGATTAAAACAGGAATTCCTGAGAAGCTCCGCTGACATTTGTTCTCTGTTGTTGGAGTTTTGACGTTTCTTCTTCACATTGACGTATCGTCTCACTTGGGACGTGTCCCCTCTTCAACCATCATTGGGTTGAACCTCTTCTGTTATTTTATGTCCTCAATTAAACAAAACAAGCAAAAACAAAAAAAACAGCCGCCTGACTGACTTGGATCGGACCCCCAGCGGTGACACTTGATCCTGGGACCATTTTTGTTGATCATTTTGGGTGATTGAGTCCAGCACAAGCAGGACTGAGCAGGAAAGGGTCCAAGATGTGACCAAGAACCTAATGATCAAGCTGGCTGAACCACAACTGAAACCCGCCACCAGTTTAAGACAGCAGCTCCAGACAGAAGTTTCAGCCGGGAGGATTTAGAGTCTCTCCTGTTTCCTAATGGAGACACAAAACACCGAAACACCTTAAGCTCCAGCAGAGTCTCTTCTGTAGGAAGGATCCAGGTCCTCCCACACAAAAGCATCAGCCAAGTCAGGATCCTGTCCTGGAGCTACAGCGTTCTGCCTGAGGTATTTTGCTGTCTCGACCCACTTTGTGGGTGTCCAGCTCGGGACGTTCGCAGTTCAAATCCCCACTTTTGTCTGAATGTTTCGATCTCCTATGATGAAGATTGTCAGAAATGGGCACATCTGCAGTTCCTTTGCAAGCACAGTGTGCTTTTATTTTGTGAACCACTGTGGTTCTCTTGGTTTCTGGTAGCGAATGGACTTCCCAGAAGGTTCCACAGTCCTTATTATTCCAGGAGAACAGATGATCGCTGTGTTAGCTAAAAGAATATCCTGGCCTGGCACACGTGTCACATCCCTGCAGCCTGAGTAACATCTGTAATCCCTTTGGTTCCCTGAGATGTGGCTTCCTCACAATTGTCTCAAGTGGCTTGTGGTCGCTCTCACTGTCACTTCCCTACCGGTGGAACTTTTACCCTCTAACCGCTACATTCCTTCTCTATCTGTGGGAGTAGGAGCTCTGCTCCCAAAGGCTTCAGGTTTACCTTTTGGGTCCCGTCTCCGAGGCATCCCATTGCAGGGTTAAGAGTGGTGGACAGGGTTAAAAATAAAGAAAGATCCCAAATGTCTGGGTGAACGTAGCTCTCACCCCCAGGAGTGGTGGCTGTAGTTCCTGCCAAAGGAGTAACCACTGCCTAAAACCCCCCTTAAAAATGACAAACAGCTCTGTTTTGAACAAATTTATTCTATGTTCAGAAGGAATTGTCTTAGTGGGTCCTGATGAGAAAGAGATTTGCTCATCAGCTAATTCGAAGAAGAGCAAATGGAAACCTTTACAAACAATATAAGATTGAGTTCTAGAAACAGAATAAAGCATATATATATATATAGACATATGTATATATAAGTTCATTAAACTGTTGGAGGACCAAACCAGCAGGGTGGTGAGGACGTTCAACGGTTAATGAGGCTGTTCAGCTTCGTCTGGCTCATCTTCACTCCCTGAATTAGCAGACAGCTGCGCAGGATTCTGGGCCAGATTATGCAGGTCTTCACCTTTCATGGCTCTCATCTTCCCATCTGTTCCCAGCTGCATGGGTTGGATCACACTGGTCCTGCACCATTGAGTAAAACAACGTGAACGGATTCATCAGTTATCAACCTGTTTTTCAAAATGTGAATCTTGGTGGGACCAGGCACCTCCACACACGCCTCAGCTCAGAATCACCAAACCTGTGTTAGTGTTACTAATATATTGGTGCTGACTTCCATCTCCAGCTCTGGACACCTAGTTCCAGCTGTGCCACAGCAGGTCTGCTTACACCGCCACGCTCCTGCTGCTTCCATCTGCTAGCTGGTCGCTTTGTCTGGCTCCTAGGCCATGACAAAGGCCAAAGGTTAATCACTTATGGAGTCACAAAGGATGAATGCTGGAGCCTGAACCTGCTGTGGAAGCCTGGTAAAGCTTTTATCTACTGGGGGCACCAGAGTTGGGTGGAGGCCAACACAATTTCTTGGCTTTAATTGGAGACACACCTGTGCTCTCCTGATGATCTGCTCCTTATAACTGGAGCTCACACCTTGACACTGAAACTGGTTTAACAGTTCAGTATCCTGTGTATTGGTGCTGGTTATGACTGGTAATCCAACCTTGGGTTTGTTACTGCTTGTGTCCTTACTAACCTTGACAATTTCTCAAACATTTTGATCAGTTTAATGGCTTCGTATTCCTTCTGCTCCTCCGTCATTCCCTCCATTGGATCTGGTTGCTCCTCTTCTACCACTCCTGTGACTGGATTTATTCTGAAGAGAAGGAGGACAGAAACACCAACCTCAGTGGTACTAACCGTTTCAGATCTATGCTGTAATTATCTATATTTATTTTGGTTTCTGGGCTAACGTGGCGGTCCTTACTGGGCCTTGGCCTCTCTGTACTCTTCTGTGTCTGAGTCTTCATCATCTGAGTAGAACCCGGACCCTCTTCCCCCTGCGAAGAGTCCTCTAGTGACCAGCAGACCTGCAGCATTACCGTACCCAGTGTACTTAATGAACCTGGAAACTGGACAAAGAACACCTTACTGGTCATATTACACTCCAACGGGTCATTTCACCTGGATCAACACTAGAACCTTTGATTGTTGTATCACAACCATCACTTACAAAAACCATTTATGCGAGTCTGAAACAGAATTAGCTTGACTAAAAGAGCAAAACCATTAAAACGTGTAAGGAGCTGTCCACTGGGATGACTGGAGCTGTATTAGCCCTAATTAGTGTAAATATAAGCTCCAGTGTCTTTCAAACAAAAAGAAATACCAGTTTGTTTAAATCTTCACTGTTTTCACATTAGCTTGCTGTGGAGGAAACAACAGGCACGAACAACGAGCCACGAACAGCTGCTTTAATGTCCGACCGTTTTCTTTGCAGAGAACAAACAGGAATTCAGCCGCTGCGTCTTTGACGTCAGTGTCAACATGCGTCATTAGACGGACGAGTTTGTTTCTCAGGGCGTCGCCGACCTCAGGCCGATTCTTCACATCACGGAGTGGAGGAAGCACCTGCAAGCAAGCGCACACACACACACACACACACACACACACACACACACACACACACACACACACACACGCACACACACACACACACACAGTGTTAAAAAACACAGGGATCACAGTGCGTTGCTGGGAGATTAAATTAATTGTGACTAATTCTAGTAATGACCTTTGACCTGAGGAATTTTCTGGTCTCTCTATGGATGCGAGAACTTTCGATCAGCAGATTGAGTGAAGGGAGGAGGGTCTCCTTCAGCTTCTGTCCCTGAGATACACACCCAAAGTAGTAACATTAAAATATTAATGTCAAAAGGGCGGAGGTAAAAACTACTTTACAATTATTCAAAATCTCTTGTTTATGAGACAACAACATAAAAAGAACAAATAGAAACAAAACAAGAAGCTCAACAACAAAAAAAGCGTTGAAATACATCTGGTAGTATTTTAAAACGTTCCCATCCAACTTTGTTCATTTATTGTGGCTTTTTTATAAGTGCTGTTATCTTTGTTATCCACCTTATCAGACAATGTGTCATGCGTGGGAGTGTGGAGGTGCACGACAAGGACAACACAACAGTTGATGTTGCTGTTGTAGAAGAGGACCCGTGATCTTAAATGTTAATGTGTTGTATCCTCTATTGTTTGGATGAAAGGAGCCCATTTCTCCCATTTCCTGGAAAAGGCTGCTCCTCTAGATCTGAGGGGGAAAGTCTGTTTTTTAGCGGTGTTCATGGTCAAATGACAGACTTTGTTCGCCACTTTCTCCGAACCTCTCGTCCGTCTGAGCAGGTCTTGAACAAACTTGGCTCTTGGCCTCTGTGTTTCCGTGGATACGAACATTACTTCTGGTTGTGAACTCCGGATCAGGTAACTTATCCTGATCCCAGTGTTTCAGCTTTTAGCAGGTTGTTGGTTTAAATCTTGTTTGAAATCAGCCGTCCTTTTTTTCACGACAGTTTCTCCAAATATGAGAAATGCATGTTTTATTTTTATTTCTATGTCCCAGATCTTGCTTATAATTCCAGGATCCGGGCAACTTTGCAACGTCTGTCCAGCCTGGTGTGTTGTTTTACCATCTCCTCCATCTCACGATTAGCTAGCGCTTCCTGCCGTGTTAATCTGCGTGACTCCAGTTTTCCTTCCCGTTCCAACTCAATATGACCTCCAGCTCTAGTTGTTTGAGCTTTTAGGAAGTTTAATCCCACGATTTCAGTGTAAATGTGATATTTTACACAAAATAGTCTTTAAAAAACTTTTACGTAATTCTAACAAACTCCCGGACACGTTCACCAGTCATGCTGCCAGATCCTTCAGGCTGGGCGGGAAGTGTCGGAGCCTCGTTCACTTTCTTCAACATAAATGCAGAGTTGCTGAAGAGGAACGCAGTCTTGTCTTACTCTGTCGAGTCTCTTCTCCATGAAGTTCAGCAGCATGTCGACCGCATCCATGTTCACGCCCATGTACTCAGTGGAGCCTTGTTGTACTTTAGGTATCAAGAGCACATCCAGGCAGGGAAGAGGCAGGTTACCAAGCAGGTTGACCACGTGGCTGAAGGAAAGACGGGATTGGGATCAGACAGGCCATGCTGAGGAGAGCTCCTGGAGGAGTGTGTTCTACCTGTGGAACTCCTGGGTGCCCTCGTCACCATCCGTGTGGATCATGAGACAGTGTCTCAGAATGGCTGCCAGTCTTCTGAACTCTGCTGCCTCCTCCTTCACACAACATGGAAAAACGCACATTTTGGACTTTCAGGGGTCTGTTAGGAACAGAAACTGCTTCCACAGCAAAAACCAAAAGGCTGCTATTTCCATCACTTCAAATAAAACCACAGGAATCACGGAATGTCGGTATCGACGCGTTAAATCTGACGAAACATTTCTGTACCTCATCAACGCTGCGTCGGCCTTTGTCAAACGTGATGTTGAAGAGGATTTTCAGAACTTCCATGGCTAATTCAGTCTGTTGCCGACTGAGTGGGGGCAGCTCTTCAAGTGGGACCCCCTCAAATCCAGACCTGGCTGCTTCCAAGGTATCAGGCCAGCACAGACCCAGAACTGCTTCCAGCTGGTTTCCTGGGACACGGACGGGACCAGAGGACGTTTGCTTCATTTGTCTGTGATCCAATTGTGTGCTTGGTGTAGACTTCCTGTTACAAACTGAGCAGATCATTTCTATCTGGTGGGACCGACTTGGCCTACATGGAACGTTGGTTACCGAGGAGACTGATGCCGTGAAGTTCCTGAGCCAGCTGTTTCCGGATCTCGACTCTCTGTGCCGTCAGAAGGAAGGTGAGTCGCAGGTCAAAAAAAAGGATCTGAACCCAGAAAAGAAGTCCGCAGGAAGTTAGTGCAGATCCCAAAGAAACAAAACACTGATGAAAACAAGACGTGATCAAAGATCCCCCATAAAGGCTGTTCGATATCTCATGTGATGTCCAGGATCCAGCAGTCAAGCAGATCTTCTGACCTTATCATTAGAGGTCAGATCAAGTCTTTGATCAACTGGCTGCACACTTCAATCTGTGTATGTGTGAATACAGGCAAATCACATGTGGCATCCGTGGTCACGTGACCCCATGGCTCATACCTCATGGTTCCTGGAACACTGGTGACTTTGTTTCAGCCGTGAGGTCACACCTTCAATCAGCTGAAGATCGGCTGCCTCCGCCTGTCATCACCACAGATGGAACAGTTCAGATCTGCAGCATTCACGGCATCGTTCTTTAGAGCGAGACACAGATGACCCACCAGTCCCGTTTCACTGTGTAGCAACACATTACAGATGGACTTCAGACCCTCCATGACCGCGTCCTGGTCAGGATGTTCCTCCAGCTCCTCTGGTCCTTCAGCCGCTTCTCTTTCCTCTGGAAGGAAGGAGGATTTGGCTTTGTCAAGGAGTTTATTTCAATGAAATTCAGGGACATTAATGTCCAATTTATATATATACACGCCAACATATACACGCATGCACGTAGACACATGTGTCGTGAATATATGACTTTGTTGTTTCAGATGTGGTTTTAAATTGTGCGTAGATTAAATAGAGAATGTGTTATTTCACTTTATTTTCTACACTTTAGTATAAAAACAGGACACACAATCGATGTAGACCAAACCCAACAACGCTGACTGTTGCACGGCGACGCCATGGCAACTCTTACCGCGGGTCCCCGTCGGCGTTTGGCAGGTGGTGGCAGGTGTCAGAATACCTGCGTAACGAGCCAGAGTGGACAGAGCGGAGCGGGACACGAAGGGACTCAGACAGTTCTTGTCTCGGGTCAGGATTCGGACGGTTTCCAGACAGGTGAGCTGACAGCAGGGCTGGACGTCCTTGTTGAGAAACGCCAGTACCAACTCCCCCAGGTACTGCAACACCAGGAACAGGTACATGAACTTTTGGGGTGTTTGCCGACGTTGTCGGTGAGGATTTGGTGTTATTTAGCATCATCTTTTAAATTTTGTCCACCGGTGTGAGAACACCGAATGCGTCGTTGTCCACCCGAGAGCGCGTGTTTCAAGGCTGAGCTGCCATATGCAGCGTCTTGGAGAGCGTTTGTCAGTTTACGCTGTCAAAAATGAAGCAAACCCGGGAGTACCTGTCTGTCCTGCTCATCTTCTGTGATGAAGGTAAAAATCTGGCTCATCTGAAGAGAAAGAACAAACAAGGGACAGCAGGGTCAGTTTGGCAAGACTTTACAGCAGTTACGACCGTAGCGGTTGTGGTCTCGGGCTACCAGATCAGCTCAGTTAGCTTCACCCACAGGTGACAGCAGGTGGCTCAGGTTTATTCGGAGGGGCCCTGGGACATTATTCCCTCCGATGCTTTGGCTCATGACCTTTCTGTGACCCCTGACCCAGCAGGAAGTGGCTGATTGAATGACACCCTTGTTGGGGATTGCTTCACACAGGCTTCGGTTGTCCTCATGAGGTGTTTGATTCCCAGACCTCGACAAGCTCAGTGTTCCTTCCAGTTCTCTGTGAAGATCTTAAAATGAAACGATGCTCCACACTTTAAAAGAGTTGAAGCTTCCACTCTTACAGCAACAGCAGCAACATAGCTTCAACAGCACCCGTGGAATGGAAATCACAGCATTTCCAAAGTTTCTCCTGCTGCGTGTCCTAAAGGACTAAGCTCTTCATCCTTTTCCCACAGACGAGGCTGAAGAAGACTATTTGTGTAGCTGAGATGCAAATCCCATTTACCCGAAGATCATCTCCAGTAACGCCGCCGTGGTTTCTGTCTCCAATATTCTGTTTGGTGATCTGTTTGTTTTGGATCTATAAAACCTCGAAGCTAGCTCATGTGTGTTGACCCACCTGGTGCAGAGGAAACTGTCCTGCGAGCTAGTAACTTGAGCTAATCTGACCTCAGCTCTGCTTGAGCTGTTACACCAGTAACACAGCATCCGCAGCACAGCCTTACCTCCTTGTTGTAGCTCTGCAGAGCCATCAGAACCGTGTCCTGTTCTCCTGTCTCCATCTTCTCTATCACCCGTTTTACATCCATGTCCACGTTGTCAATAGAGCTGCGGCTCGCTGCTTTCTTCACCTCCGCACCACCGGTTATATTTGCTGTGCTTTCCCACCTCCTCCCACCAAAGAGCACTTAAATCCTCCCCCTGCAGTCAGAGGCGATTAACACTGAGGATTTATCAGGGAGACGGACCGGGGTCAGCTCAGCAGAGAGACTCAGACAAAGTGTCCAAACTCTGATTACTGGCACACTGAAAGTTGCTTCCTCATCCATTGATTTGGCTTGAGAGGAACTCTTTGTCTACTTAAACAAGAACGTAGAAACAAGAACAAGAAAAATCCTATGTGTCTGTATGTGTGCTTGTGTGTGTGTGTGTGTGTGTGTGTGTGTGTGTAAACTCACTGGCCACTTTATTAGGTTCACCTATTCAATCGTAAAAATTGATCACATGACCACAGATTAACTCATTTAGGTTTGTAGGTGTGGTTAGGACCAGTTGCTGAAGTGGCCTGGTTGTTGGCATCGTTTCAACGCTGCAGCTGATCTGAGTACTGTTGGGGACCATCTCCATCCCTGTGGGACCACAGTGTGTGTGCGTGTGTGTGTGTGTGTGTGTGAGTGCTGGGGGGAGGGGCTAGGCGTTGGCGGTGAGGAGCATACAGCGTTTCAGCTCCCTTTAAAATTCCAATGTGGAAAAATATTTTTGTTTCAAACAGACACAAATATAAATGATAATTATTCAATTTGAAACATAAATAAAAAATGAGTAAATATGGAAAAAATACCATTCATATGTGGAAAAAAATAGTTATACACATTCAACAAAAAAAGAGTAAGAATTAACAACACCTCTTATTACCTCTATATTTACTTTATAATGAATGTACAGTATTAATATAGACAGAATATACATAAATATTATCTTTATATAACCTCTATACAACTAGACTAAGCCAATATAGTAATTGATTGATGATTAATTTCATTATCTCCCTCATTATCTCCTATCTTCCCCTTAAAATTGCAACCCACTAAAACATCTGGTCCAAATCAGGGACATAATATATAATATATTTATTTCACATTTTTGTTTTGGACCTTCGGGGCTGTATTTAGCTCAACATACATTTAACACACGCAGTATTAACTTGGTTCATCTCGGACACTGGGGAGAGACGAGGCCCGGAAGTAGCTCGCTGGCTAGCCAATGAAGCTAGCCGCCCAGGCCGAGGTGGACGGATGTGATCTCAGCCAATAGATTAGCTCCGTCCGCTGGAGTGATGGGCGATGTAGCCGCGGTGGGGGAGGGGGCCACTGAAGTTGACGGAACCGCCATCTTGGAAAGTGTCTTGCGTTTAGCTACCTTTTCGCGCCTGACAGTATCACTTTTAAATCCTTTATTTCCCCTGTCCGAGTTCCGTGGCGCCCCTTTAGTCGTTTTATCAAAGTCTGGGACTAATGAAAACCTACATGCCGGAGATTTACTGTTTATCATTGTCTATTGGTGAGTCCACTTTCCTGATCATGCACTTGGCTAAACACTCTTAGCTACCAGTGCTTAGCTAGCATGCTAATGTTAGCTGGCTAGAAATAAGCATATATGGCCAGGCTAACGTGATGCTGTCGCACAGCATAGCTAAAATCTGCGGATTAGAAATTGTAACCCGCAGTCTCGGCCAGATTACCATTCTTTCTTTTGCGGTGGCCCGGGGGGTTGGTACCTTGTTGTGGATACCCCGCAGAAGTGTTTTTATTTTGCTGGCCAGGTTAGCTCTCGCTCAGGTTAGCTCCAACGAAGCTAACTGGCTAACGGCAACCAGTCTCCCATAGCCGGTGTGTGTCTTTAGCTTAAATTTGAGGATTTTTCCTCGATTAAAAGTGTCTTTATTTGGAGTAATTGGAATTGTGAACTATATTAAACGCCCTATATCGGCTCCGGTCGATCGATGCGGCAGCTTTAAGTTTGTTCTACAGCTGCTTCATACGAGGCCAACATTTGAAGTCTTGTTAGATTTACTGCCGTTTCATTCAGTTGCGTTTGGGTCCGGTTCTGTTTGTTGGCACACAATTCTAAACTCTAGCCAAATGGTAAAGTAGGGCCGGTTCCAGTGGTGCTTCGAGACGTGCCCTCTTGCTCGCAGCGAGCAGGTCGAGTGTTTTTAGTTCTGGTTCTTGGTGGTCCAGGAACCGGTCCGGGGTTTTGGGTCCCCTCCAGGCACATCCCGATGGTGCCGCAGCCTGACCCGACCCGACATTCCCACTGCAAACGGAAGAAAAGAGCCGGCAGCAACGTTGTGCAACCGAGCCTTGAAATCACTGTCGAACAGCCACAATAAATGTTTATTATGGGGGAGAGAATGCATGATGGCACTGGCATTCTGAACGTAATACACCTGATATCACACGCACGCGGATATTCCAGTATAGTATCGTGATTAAATTAGAATCTTTCGATCTCGTATTTGAAGCTAATCGGATATTAATTGATTATTTCCCCCATTGGCTTTGGCTGTAATGCCGCGGCGCGCCTGTGGGGGCGCTGCGAGCGGTCAGCTGCAGGTAATAAACAACACACTCACACACTCACAATGCAGGCTTGGACGCAGTGAAGAGGTCAGAGGTCAACATGCATTCATGCTGTATTTGTACCGTCTTCTCCTGACTAAGCTGTTCTTGTTCACGGCCAAAACCTGCGACGTAGGGATGTGACGGTTGATGATTCCCAGTGGTCTCTGATTCTGTTCTGTCTGTCTGTCTGTCTGTCTGTCCACCTCACAGCCGTGGGCTGTTTGTCTGTCTGTCCACTGACACTGTAGCTTGGAATGGGCCACAACTCCCAAAGACAAGAGCCGATCTGTTTTTAAGCTGAGCTCTGTCCTCCGGACCAGAACACACCTGGAGGTAGGAGGGGGAAACCTGCGCACGTCTGGGGGAGGGGGGGGGGGGGGGGGGTTGGGGGGTGCTGCTCTTCTCTAACATCCAGTCGTTGCTCCTGTCTGCACGTTCAGAGTCAACATGTTTTGGAAATTTGACCTCCACACCACGTCGCACATCGACACGCTGTTGGAGAAAGAGGATGTGACGCTGTTGGAGGTGATGGACGAAGACGACGTCCTGCAGGAGTGCAAGGCCCAGAACCACAAACTGGTGGACTTCCTGCTGAGACCACAGTGCATGGAGGACCTGGTTACCTTCATCACGCAGGAGCCCAACACCGACGTCGAAGAGAAGGTCAAATACAAGTAAGAAGCGTTTCGCAATCACCGTGGATGGAGAATGGCACCACGGGCTGTACCATTATCGTCCCACGGGGGGGAATTTTACATTCCTGTAAAATGTACAGGATTTGAGACTCTTGAGGAATTGCTGCTCCTCTTGCAGATATTCCAACATATCATGCGAGCTCCTCACATCAGACATCAACCAGATCAACGAGAGACTCGGAGAGGATGAAAAACTGCTGATGAAGCTGTACGGCTTCCTCCAAAACGAGCCCCCTCTCAACCCCCTCCTGGCCAGCTTCTTCTCCAAGGTCCTCTCCATCCTTATTGGACGTAAACCTGAAAGGGTAGGTTGGTCACAGTTGTGTGGGGTTGACGGTCGTGCAGCGGCTGTTTTCAAATATTTGGTGAGAATCTAAAACTGGGTGGTTGTTTGGGGACATTTGTGGTGCTTCATGCACCCAAACTGCATCGGAAGAGCCAGAAGTTAGAGATCTTATGAGGAACTTATGAGTATCGACCATGAGACTGAGACTTGTTTAGAGGATAAAGGAATGAAAGCAGTTGTAGGTGTGACTGTGGTAGCATCTCTGAACCCACCTGGCTCTCCCCACTGTTTGATGTGATTAACGGGGGATCGGGAGGACCAGGACACGTCTGCTGATCCTTGCTTCTCGTCCACAGATAGTGGAGTTTCTACGGAAACAGGAGGACTTTGTTGACTTGATGATCAAACACATCGGGACATCCGCTATCATGGACTTACTTCTGCGGATGCTCACCTGCATCGAGCCCCAGCAGCTCCGGCAGGATGTGCTCAGCGTGAGTCTCTGATAGAACAATGTAACGCTGTCTAACGTGACCCTGCTCTCCGTCTCTCCCTTCTGTCCTCATCACTCCCTTTGACTTCCTCTCCTCTCTTGCCAGTGGCTGAATGAGGAGAAGGTGATCCAGAGGCTGGTGGACATGGTACAACCTTCTCAGGATGAGGACGTGAGTGTCTTTTTTGAGTGTCTCATTCCTCCACAGGTGAACCACCGTATGCGACCACGTCAGGACCAGCGTCCCCTTTATGTGACGGGCAGACTAATACTGGACACGTGGACACGTGTCCAACACACCCAGATAATGTCCCAGCACGTCGCTGTGCTCCTATACACCTTCGCTAGAGTCAAACGTGTGCACGCTCCCCACACTGGAACAAAGAAGACGACGCCGAGGGATAGCGGGCATCTTGACTATATATTCATCTTGTATATATTCATATTATCTATAAATAACACGGACGTTCCGTACGAGATAAAACACTCGACTCCAGTAGCGACACAGCCAGAGGTGAGTTCACGAGCACGAGGCTGTGATGTATCTGGGGAGGAACCTCTTCTTGGATCCTGAGCCTGTTCCTGGATCTTGAGCCTGTTCCTGAATCTTGAGCCTGTTCCTGAATCTTGAGCCTGTTCCTGAATCTTGAGCCTGTTCCTGGATCTTGAGCCTGTTCCTGGATCCTGAGCCTGTTCCTGACCCTTGAGCCTGTTCCTGGATCTTGAGCCAGTTCCTGACCCTTGAGCCTGTTCCTGGATCTTGAGCCAGTTCCTGACCCTTGAGCCTGTTCCTGGCCCTTGAACCTGTTCCTGGCCCTTGAGCCAGTTCCTGGCCCTTGAACCTGTTCCTGACCCTTGAGCCTGTTCCTGACCCTTGAGCCTGTTCCTGACCCTTGAGCCTGTTCCTGACCCTTAAACCTGACCTGTTGAGTGTTACGCCTCTCAGCGGTGGCCCTGCCGGGTGCCACTGTGTCCACGCTGCTGACAGAATACTGTCTCTGAGCTTTGATGGTGTCCCGGAGAGATCATGTGGAATGTGGGCGCCCAGGAAAACTGGAATTCTTTACTAAGTGATCACGTGACGGTTCTCCCAGTTGTCACTCAGGTTCATTCTGAGTTATGTTGAACACAGCACATCAGACTAATGTTTGTCTCTTCTCGTCCTTCCTTTGTGTCCATCTCCTCCCACAGAGACACTCCAATGCCTCTCAGTCTCTCTGTGAGATCATCCGACTGAGCAGAGACCAGATGTTCCAGGTCCAGGGCTGCTCAGAGCCTGACCCACTTCTAGCCACACTTGAAAAGTAAGCACGTGTGTCACAGACCTGCTCAGTCCCCTGACCTCCGGGGCGACCTGCTAATTCTGAGGACTTTACTACGCTTCTTCTCCTCTCAATAGGCAGGAAACGGTGGAGCAGCTTCTGTCTAACATCTTTGATAAAGAGAAGAACGAGTCTGCCATCGTCAGTGTCATCCAGATCCTCCTCACCTTGTTTGAGACCAGGAGACCAGCGTAAGAACCTATTTTCTAGGTGTTGGTCAGTGAGAACTGACCTGAAACATCTGGACACGGCTCATAAACGTGACGGGGTTCTTGCTGTGTCGTAGGTTTGAGGGCCACATGGAATGTCCTCCTGGAATATCTCATCCCTCCTTCTCAGTCAACCACAGCATCCTGGAGGCTGTGAGACCCCGACTCAAAGACTTTCACCAGCTGCTCCTGGACCCCCCAAAGGTTCGCTGTTAGAAATGAGGGATTCGAGGCTGCAGCACTTCCAGATGGTTTAAAAACCCAGTTTTGACAAAGCTTCCTTCTACTCTCCTAATCAGACTCCTAAGATTAGTTGAAGAATCCCAAGACTGTTGGAGCTTAAGTAGGAAACCTGTATTTCTCATCTTTACTCTCCGCCCACAGAGAAATGTCATAAAGACCACCTGGGGGGTGCTGGACCCCCCCGTGGGAAACACCAGGCTGAATGTGGTCAGACTGGTCGCCAGCCTGTTGCAGAGCAACACACACAGCATCAACTCAGAACTCATTAACCTCAACACACTGGGAGTCATACTAGTAAGTCCTCCCATCTCTTAATTAACTCTAACTAGGATTACATCCCAATGACACCCCTCTCGTGCCCGTATGAGCATCTCGTTACTGCTTATTAATGGTTCAGCAGATCTCCGCGTGTACGTTCACGTTGGGCCGCTCCCCCCCCCCCCCCCCCGACCAACCGGTCCTGCTCTGCCGGTTGAACTGATCCTCTCGGACGTGTTACAACACTGACGAGTCCAGTTGGATTTACCTGTAGAGCAGGCAGCTGCTGTTTAAGAACACACACACACACACACACCACCACGAGTGTCTTTTGGAATTTCATGGTGTTACCTGAGCTTCATCCAGTCCAGGCCCGTGTTGAAGACGCTCATTTATTATTCCAAACGGCTCTAATGACTCATTACATCCTGCGGTTTACACCTTTGTGTCCACACACTCACTCTTCTACCGGACCAACTTCTGCATGGATTTACACACATCTGGGTCACGTGACTCGCCAAGCTCGGCGTGTTTAAGAATGTCCCATAAACGCTCGCTGCACCATCTTCCTGTGTGTCTGATGGGTTCGTTTTGGTGTCACAGCCTAACGACGGCGTGCTTTACTGATAGTGAGAGCTCTGAAATGAACTCTCCACCCCTCCTCCCTGATCACGAGGGATAACACACCATTATGGAATATATACAAAGGCTTGTAATTACAAACGAGGGGTGTATTAACCGACATCAGGCCTCAAAAATACGGTCAGATGTCCATTTATCTGGCTTGGTTTGCTAATGTGTCCTCCTGTTTTGCTTTCTTTCCCAGGATATGTATTTCAGATACATCTGGAACAACTTCCTTCACATTCAGGTGGAGATTTGCACAGCCATGATTCTGGCTATGCCTCCCGCTCCCACTGACATCCAGTCAGACAACGAGCAGGACCATTCAAGAGAGAGCATCCTCATCACTCATGTAAGACTGTCCCACCCACCCTGATCCATGTGCTTTGCTGGAGGACACACAGACTGAATTGGTTGCCCTCTCTCCCACCAGCTGTTTCAGAAGTGCCAGTTCATACAGAGAATCGTGGAAGCCTGGAGCTCCAATGAGAGAGAACAGTAAGATTGGATCTGCTGGAAGTGACTGTTGTACCGTGCTGCTCCGTCCTGACAACCCTTGTGTGTGTGTGTGTGTGTGTAGGGCAGAAGGTGGTCGGCGACGAGGCTACATGGGTCACCTGACCAGGATAGCCAACTCTATAGTTCATAACTGTGACAAGGGTCCGAACGGAACGCAGATACAACGGGCCGTCTCTGGTAAATCCTCATGTCAGCGTATCATACGCGTGTGTGGTCCGACGTACGTCTTTACGGGCCGAAACAGGCTTCGGTTCGCTAAACGTCTTTATTAAAATGGGCAGAACAGCACATGGTCAGTGAACGCGTGTCTGCTTGTGTCTCGCAGACCTTGCTGCTGCAGATCGAGAGAACTGGGAGGCTTTTATTTCAGGGCAGCTGGCTGATACGAACAAGAGGAACACGGTGGACTTGGTGAGTGACGCTGTCGGACCAGCTCCCGCACCTCTGCGCTGCTCTTCACCTCTTTGGTAAAACATTGATGATATTTGCTGTAGGTGAACACTCACCACATCCAATCTGCCAGTGATGACGAGGTGGACTTCAAGGACAGTGGCTTCCATCAGGACTCCTCTCTGCAACAAGTAAGGACACGTTACCCCCCAACAGAGCAACATCCTTTTCATTCACCCGTACAACCCTGATTCCAAACAAAGGTCCACATCGGTAGCGTAATCAGACCAGAACGTGGCGACAGCTCCGCTCTTCTTTATCCTGAAGTGACCTGTTGTTGTAAAGTATGACACTTGCTCTGGTAGCTTGATGTTAGCGTCCGGTTAGCCACGCCTCCGTGCAAGATCAGACATTTAACTGAGCGGCGCTGAGCATTACCTCGGCTCTCGCCGGTGTCTCTGCCCATAGGAGACGACCTTCCAGCATCGGAACAGGCAGCTGCATTCACAGGGAACCATTGTGTTTGGAATCAGCGTCGTAAACGCCATTTTAATCTCAAAGCTGTCTGAAATTCTTGCTCGAAAGATCAGTAATTGATCTTTTAATCACGGTGGAACGTGATTTAACCATTAAAGTTGATTTTGTCCAAAAGGGGAAGTATTTTCCATCAGTTCAGCCGTGGAGCTGTGACCAATTACCACGTTATTTACGGCGGCCTTAACCACTAATGTCACTTTAAGCATCGTCGTGCTGAGATGAAACTAATGCTAAAGCATCGAGCCCCTTGCACGTTTCTGTTGAGTTGATAAGTTGTCTGTTTTAACAATGTGAAGTACGTTTCAAGCGCTTGATTGTACGGCACACAATGACGCAGTTTTGTGCAGATCCAAGACTATATCATTATCGTTGGTCCTGGGTTTTGCCAGGCCTTTTCTGATTATCAGATGCAACAAATGACGTCCAATTTTATTGAGCAGTTCGGCTTCAACGATGAAGAGTTTGCTGATCAGGACGATGTTGTGGAGTGAGTACTCAACCTGACTTGATTTGCTTTCAAATATAGTCGATTAGCACGTTTCAATGTGTCGCTGCACAGAAGAAAATGTCTACATTCTTTTATTTTCAATTGTATTTCATGTAACCACTAAATTATCTTGGGATAAATATGAGAAAAGGGAGCCTCTGCAGGATGTATAATCAACTTGAACCATTTGCCAACGTGTGTATATATATGCTCTAAATATACGTGTGTATATACTGTGTGTGTATATATATTCTCACACACCTATATATGTATAGAAATATACAGTTAAAGCAAACTGAAGTGATTAGGTGATCGTTGTCGTGGCGTTTAAAGCCTCGATGCAGAGTGAGAACCCAAAAGTCTAAAGACCCAGACGTAAAGAGGCGGGAGAGGCTTCTCCTCCCCAGATGCTGAGCTCCCACCGCAGCGCCACTCAGATCTCAGCTGTGCAAAGTTAAAATGGAAAAGTTGCAGACGTGCACGTTGTTAACGCCAGTCACGTTTGAGTGCGAGCTGCTGGTAACCTGACAGGAAGCGAGCGTTGCCTCACAATTGGCCAATCCCGTTTGGCAACATTGAGCTGTGATGTGTGGCAGTAACACGTAACATCTGGATCATTTGAAACTCTTTGGGCTGTGGGTGAACAACATTTGTCTTGAATATGGTTTTTCCTTGTGACTTTGTGCAGTGGAGCCTGTTGTGTTGCGGAGCCTCGCTCCAGTGCACGTGGGAGCGCGTGTCTTTGTGCTGCTGTGTCCGATGATCCTGACTGACCAACTAAACTCTGTTCTCTTTAACATTGCAGTATTCCCTTTGATAGAATTTCAGACATCAATTTTTCTCTCAATACAAATGAAAGTGTAAGTACTTAAATTCTTCCCTTTTTTTTTTCAGATATTTTGAGCAGAGGTGAAAGTATGAGACAAATGTAGTGAGTCAAAATGAATTGAGTCTAGCAGCAACAGTTAGCGGAGCGTCCCAGAGCGCCAGTATGCTAACAAAACACAGGCTATTAAAGGCTAAAACAGCGAGAGTAAACACTCCTAACACAGTGTTTCACGTTGTTTGTCTTCACAGGCAAATATAGCTCTGTTTGAGGCGCGCTGTAAGGAGAAAATCCGTCAGTTTGAAGATGCTGGATCCGATGAGGAGGATATCTGGGATGAGAAAGATGTGACCTTTGCCCCCGAGTCACAGAGACGTCCCAGGTGAGCCCACGCACACGCTCGCCTTTGCCTTTTGTGTGTCCATGAACGGGGACCCGTTCTGAAGTCAGAGCAGCGTGGCTGATGTGGAGGAAACGGCCCGGCGCCGTGTTCTCGGGGTCCGCTTGGGTAGCGAGCGCTTCAGAACTTGGGTCCCCCCCCTGTATGAACGGTGCCTCCTCTGGTTCTCTCGCAGGAGCTCAGGCAGCACCGACAGTGAGGAGAGCACAGACTCTGAGGAAGAGGATGTGAAGAGGGACCCATTTGAAGCTGCCAACCCCAACACTGACGACAGAATGGAAGTGGACACAGGTTGGACACTGTCCTCTCTTTTTGACTCTTAAGTAGAGCCTGAGGTCCAGAAGAACCACGGTTGGGGCTTCCTGCTCCATACAGGCGCCTCTGAGAGGTTTTCCAGAGGTTTAACGGGATGTTTTTCCCTCCCCAAGGGCCCGTGTGGACAGCTAATTTTGATGACATCCCCATGGACACCGGTACGTCCACGGCGGCCAGCGCGGCGGCGCCGTCTCCTCCGTCCCCTCCTCCTGCTGAATCGGGCTGGAGCTCCTCTGCTGCCGCCAACTCCAACTCTGAGACGGGCTGGGCGGACTTCTCCAGCTTCACCCCCGTCAGGTAGATCCACGTCTCGGCGACGCCGTCTGGGACGGTTCTAACCCGCGTTTCCTCCCCCTCCAGCCCCAAAGACCCTCTGAGGTGCAATTCTCCGGTCGCTATGGAAACCAGTGCAGAGACGGTGGACCCTCTGGGAGTCAACGCCTCAATGCAGCATGAAGGTGACGTTTCTGCTGTACTGGGGGCGGGGCTTCTTTTAGTCCTCGGAGCCATGTTGACCTTTGTCCCTCTTTCGTGCCGCCCAGACTGCGACGGCTGGCTGCAGACCGGTGCGTCGCCCCCCCCCTCGGACGCTCACAACGACGCCGCGGCCTCCAAACCGGAGGAGGACGCAGCCTGTTGCGAGCAGCGCAGCATCACAGAGACCGTCACCAACGGCTCCATGAAGGAAACGGTCAGCTTGACCGTCGACGCCAAGACCGAGACCGCCGTCTTCAAGAGGTTCGCCAAACACGCCTCCTCAAAAACGGCGCCCAGCCACGAACCGGCGGCGGTGGTAGTGGGTGCGGGCGGCACCTTGAGTAGTGGGCTGAGCTTTAGGTGACCGTAGATCCATAAAGGAACCGGCCCGCTCCCTCCAGGGTCGGCCCAGACGGCGGGCGGCGCCCGTCTGTCGGCGCCCGTCTGTCGGCGCCCGTCTGTCGGCGTGTCGATGCTCGATGCTGATTACTGTGTTTGTGTGACTGAATAACCACTGCGACACTGAGCTTCCCCTCCTCTCTCTCTTGCTGTGCGTTGTGGGTGTGGTCTTCTTCAGAGTGTTGAAATCTTATCGGTATGTACAGCCAATCAGAGACCAGCCTGCAGCCGTAACGTAGTCTTGTCGCCACCTCAGACACCAACTTTTCTTTCCCAGTTTTGGTCTTTGCTTTCAGCTCCTGTTTATTTCATTGAATCCATTCTGCATGTTTCTACCAAAGGTGTCTTATTTTAAGTTTATTTGTTTGATGAGTTGATAGAAAATCAGTTCCGATGAATCCATTTTTTTTTTAAAACACAAAAAATAACACGACTTGAGTAGTTAATGGATTCATCTACTAACATCACACACCCTTAATGTCCATGTTTGGAGCCTGGGATGGATGGAGTGCACGACCTTTGTGCTCTGACCAGCCTCTAAGGTCAAAGGTCACATTCACCCTGCCACTAACGTCCCCTGTGTTGTCTCCGTAACGCCCACATCTGATTGTTTCTGACCGTTGCAACAGAACAAGCGACCAAAACCAGATTTTCTCTCACCTCGAGGCTCCTAAATCGGGTTACAGGTCCGATGCTTTGCTGCATTAAAGCCTTCCCTGAGGTTCTGGTGGCCTCAGACGCCACTCCAGCCTGGGGGTGGGGTGGGGGGGGGTCTACGAGTCCAAGCTAGCTGGACGGCTGCTGCTAGCTTTGGTTCAGACTGGGCCCGTCGAGCATTCAGACCGTTAATCTCCTTAATTTGCTTCTTCTGCATAGTTCGTCCCTCAACACACTCATCCTTGTTTTTACAGTTTCCAGTTGTTCAGCATGTTTCACTCTTCACATCTCACCGTTGTGTGTGCGTGTGCGTGTGTGTGTGTGTGTGTGTGTGTGTGTGGCTTCTCCCCTCTCTGACCTGCATTAATGTGTGTGTGTGTGTTCCAGTGATGAAGACCAGAGCGCTGCTTCAGAGGACTACTCAGGAGGGGAGGGCGTGGACGCGGAGACGCCGGGGTTCAGCGCCAGCCGTGACCTGCTGCTCTAGAAAAGGGTCAGACCGCCGAACACAACACGTCACACGTCGCCTAGGCAACACGCCGCCCTCCGTAAACAGCTTTAGGCCAAAATGGTCGACCTGTTATATTTATTTAGAAAACTATCGAGGGTTCTGATCATTTATGTTGACGTACGTCGCATAAGCGCATACGTTGCTCTATTGTTGCTTTATTCTTCTTACTCATTTTTAGAGCTTCTCTTGAGTTTAAGAGCCAAAAATGAGGGCGAAAAATTAGCGGTAACAAACTGACGAGTTGTTAGCTTTGCTGCTGGTGTCAACAAAATTCAGATGTCATGTGACTGGTTGCCCTGGAGATCAATCAAGAGACGGGACGGGTGACAGGCTGACGTCTGTTTATTGCCATGTGATACCCATCCACCGATCGCTCCCCCCGTGTATCGATCGCTCCCCCCGTGTATCGATCGCTCCCGTGTATCGATCACTCATCCCCCCCCGTTTACCTATCCGTCCCGTGTCGATCGCGCCCGCTCCCGTGTATCGATCACTCCCCCCCCCCTGTACCTATCACTCCCCGTGTATCGATCGCTCCCCGTGTATCGATCGCTCCCGTGTATCGATCACTCCCCCCCCGTGTACCTATCACTCCCCCCGTGTATCGATCGCTCCCGTGTATCGATCACTCCCCCCCCCCCCCGTGTACCTATCACTCCCCGTGTATCGATCGCTCCCCCCCCCCGTGTATCGATCGCTCCCCCCGTGTATCGATCGCTCCCCCCGTGTATCGATCGCTCCCCGTGTATCGATCGCTCCCCCCGTGTATCGATCGCTCCCCCCGTGTATCGATCGCTCCCCCCGTGTATCGATCGCTCCCCCCATGTATCGATCGCTCCCCCCCCCCCCGTGTATCGATCGCTCCCCCCTGTATCGATCACTCCCCCCCGTGTATCGATCGCTCCCCCCGTGTATCGATCGATCACCCCCGTGTATCGATCACTCCCCCCCCCGTGTATTGATCACTCACCCCCCCCCCCCGTGTATCGATCACTCCCCCCCCGTGTATTGATCACTCACCCCCCGTATCGATCACTCCCCCCCGTGTATCGATCACTCCCGTGTATCGATCGCCCCCCTGTATCGATCACTCCCCCCGTGTATCAATCGCCCCCCGTGTATCGATCACTCCCCCCCCCCCCCCTTGTATCGATCGCCCCCGTGTATCGATCACTCCCCCCCCCCCCCGTGTATCGATCGCCCCCGTGTATCGATCACTCCCCCCCCCCCCCCGTGTATCGATCACTCCCGTGTATCGATCGCCCCCCTGTATCAATCACTCCCCCCGTGTATCGATCGCCCCCGTGTATCGATCACTCCCCCCCCCCCCGTGTATTGATCGCCCCCGTGTATTGATCACTCCCCGCCCCGTGTATCGATCACTCCCGTATATCGATCACCCCCATGTATCGATAACCCCCCCCTGTATCGATCACTCCCCCCCGTGTATCGATCACTCCCGTATATCGATCACCCCCGTGTATCGATAACACCCCCTGTATCGATCACTCCCCCCCCCCCCCGTTATCGATCACCCCCGTGTATCGATCGCTCCCCCCCCCCGTATCGATCGTCTCTCCCCCCCCGTGTATCGATCGCCCCCGTGTATCGATCGCTCCCCGTGTATCGATCACCCCCCCCGTGTATCGATCACTCCCCCCCCGTGTATCGATCGCTCCCCCCCGTGTATTGATCGCTCCTTTGTTAGGCGATGAGCTTTTTTCCAGGCGATTGCTCCGAACTCTCTTGGCCAGTCTCTAGTTCTGCGGAGAGTCGAGCGTTTCAGCTCCTGTTGCTGGGCGCTGTGAGAGGCGTGGACAGACCATAAACCCCGGGCACTTTCACCTCTGCCTCGTGATGTGCAACCATGGCAACATCTGAATGTGCTCAGCTGCATGTGACAGCGTGACCTCGTTGGTCTCCTTTCAGTGACAAGTGTCGTCCCTCTGCGGAGCTCCCCAACGGTCCCGGAGTGGAAGAAGCCACAGAGCAGCCAAAGTGAGTGTGAGCGGCGCTACCAGGCTGCAGTCTGGCCCGGCCCGGCCCGGCCCGGCCCGGCCCAGCTGGTACTCACTACCGTTGTCCCATCTCCTGTCCTCAGACTGGACCAGAGCGTGGTGTCAGCAGAGCCAGCTGTGAACGGACCAGCATGAGGGAGCGGCGATGGCAGCCAGCGGGTCGACCTGTTGGCTGATGAGTGGAACACGCTGTTCAGAGCAGCACCAGAACCCCCACCAGGACCAGCAGTACTCCATCAGCTTACCACAGACAGTCAGACAGGCAGACGGGTGTAGAGACCGAGATGAACTTCAAATATATACAGATTCATTTTTTCAACATTTGTTTATATAATGTTCTTATGAGGTGACGTGCGACTGATAACCTGCCACTCAGAATTAAATCGTAATGTTGCTATAGTTACAGAAATGATTGTATGAATAAAATATTTTATAAAAAAAAAACCAAGAAGCAGATGCAGAAAGATAAATTAGTGACCACGGGAAGCGTTGACTGGTTCCTCAGACGTTCATGCAACTGTTGCTGTTTTAGGTCTCGGCTGTGCGGCACCACACACTTAAGAGTTCAGGTCGGGACCCATTTTGCTGTCGGGTTTCTTTGTAAATGTTCCCTTTTTACGCTGTTGCCACATCGGTGGATCAGTTTTCTTGATTCTGGTGTTTGTCAGGTAGCTCGGCGGCAACCAGCCAGCACATGAAACACCCTCACTCCCCTGACCACACCTGATCTCCTCACAGAGATCAAGTCTTCAGCGCTCGGTCAGAACTGTCTTTTTATTTTATTTTAAATGGAACAGCTGAGATCCAAACTTCTGAGTGCACACTTGTTTCCTTCAGCTGTTCAGCCCGACGCCCCCACACAGGTAAGAGCCTTTTCCAGTCCAGATAATCCGATTACACATTTCCAGATTCCAGTTTGCACATAAAGAGCTCCAGTGTTGCCCCGGGCTCCACAACACGAGCTGGGTTTCTTGCAGTTGTCTGTCGGAACAAATGTTCAGCCCCTTGTTTGTTGGCAAAAACCCACCCAGACGGACAGAACGAGGCGACGGCGGCAGCCATTTTGGTGCCTCTGGCCGTCTTCACGCCTCTTTGGTCTGGTCGTTTCTCCACCTCATCACCTGCTGAATATCTCCCGGCGTCGCGTCTGCTGTTGAATTGTCGTCACGTGTGTCTTTCATCCTTCCCGC
The DNA here is from genome assembly GCF_003711565.1 of Takifugu flavidus. Taxonomy (NCBI): domain Eukaryota; kingdom Metazoa; phylum Chordata; class Actinopteri; order Tetraodontiformes; family Tetraodontidae; genus Takifugu; species Takifugu flavidus. The sequence continues at coordinate 10,622,919 of NC_079532.1, forward strand.
TGCAGCTGCGACTGCCGGTACAAGTTCCAGTCGTTTGTTTCACATCTGGATTTCTGGCCTCATCTCAGAATTGTGTTGTTGACCAGCTGCAAAGGAGGAGGTGCATTTGTAACTCGAAGGTTGTCTAGAGGTCGAACGCTTACTTTCCAGATGATTTGAGCCACGTTAATTCACCCGTGTCCAGTTCTAAATTAAATTTCATCAATTTTGACTCTTGGTTGTCTTTGCAGATGATTTATTTAAATGTGTTTTTGTCGAGCAGATTAACAGATCCAAATAAATTTATGTAGCGCCTTTGAAAACCAAGTTAAAAGTACAGAATGAAAACAGTGGGATAAAATATCGGAGCAATAACATTTCAGACAGTTAAGAGGCTGCAGGATGATTAAAGTGAGTTTTAGTTGGAGACTGGAAAGAGGCCACAGTCATCCTGCCTCCGATCTCCACGGAGGGTCCACAGAAGCGCCTGAGATTGGACCTGCTGGAGAATCTCAGAATCAGAGATGGCACCTCACACAAGTCTGGGCTTGACTATTAAGCGCTCTGAGAACAAGTAGTAAAATCATGAAATTGCAGCCAGTGAAAGGCAGCATCACCAGTGTGATGTGGTCTCCTCCCTTTGTGCCTGGCAGCAACATTTGAATCAATTGCTGCCAGAATAAGGAGCATTGTGACATAAATGAAGTCAAATCCAGGGGCAGGAACCTGACCTACTCCAACTGTAATGATGTGAGTAACTAAGCAAATTAATTGACTGTGTGTTTGTGTGTGTCTGTACAAACAAGCTGTGTGTTCACCGGCAATTTTACTTTAAGGTAAAGTATAGAATAAAGGGAGCGATGATGATTCAAAGCAACAAACTATTTTCTAACTATGTTCGACTGTACTGCAACCACCATCTACCACTGGTTCTTCCCACTTCCGCCAGCAGGGGGCGACAGTGCGCCACGATGCTGCTTTACAGCCACAGAAGAAGAAACAGTCGCAGAGCCTTTAAACGCTCTTCACTTTAAGGCCACTTTTCGTTCATGTACGGCCTCAAAATCCAAAGTAAACATGCAGGACAGATACAACGACATCGGTTTTGTCCAGCAAATTCTCGGTTTGAACCTGGTGCCAAGGAAAAATGGCACATTCCGAGGAAACGACACGTCTCTCAGTGATTTCTCAGGTAATGCTAATGTTTGGTAGCTTGTTGGCTACGTGACTCTTAAGCCGCATAGTTGGAAAACAGATTTAAATCCGTTTGCTCTGACATGTAATAAAGGAACTGTGGAATGCGAAGTAATGTAAAGATCACGTAGTGAGATGCTGGTTAAGTGTCTGCGGTGTATTTAAGATCGCAAGAGAAGGATGGTTGTTGTTGTTGCTAACTTTACCCCTATTTATACCATAAAGTTGCAGGTAAGCAGCTGCCCACAAACTGCTTTATTTTCAATAAGAATTAAAGTATAGAATCCATTTTAAGAGACAACACATTGTATCCTCTTGGCAAGGAAGTATTTATGCTGTATGTATGTGTGTATTACATCTGGATGTTGGCTCTCCATGTGAATCTGACCTTTGGTGTTCCAGAGATGTGGTATGGCGTGTTCCTCTGGGCCGTGGTCTCCTCCCTGGTCTTCCACCTGCCTGCAGCTCTTCTGGCCCTCGCCACACTGCGCCAGCACAAGATAGCCCGCTTCATGCCCATTGCCATTTTCCTAATGGGCATTGTGGGGCCGCTCTGTGGGGGAGTCCTCACCAGTAAGAGCCTCTGACACACATGGACTCCTTGATGACATAGTCCTGTTTAATATTTCTGTCATAGGAAGGAACCTAAATCAGGTCTCTTGATTTAGAGCAAGATCTAAGAGCAAGTTAGTAAGAGAGAGTCGGTTTTCCTCATCATTTCTTGTGTTTTGCTGTGTGTGAAGGTGCTGCCATCGCAGGAGTGTACAAGGCTGCAGGGAAGAGGATGATATCCTTGGAGGCTCTTGTTTTTGGAGTAGGACAGTCCTTTTGTGTTCTTGTGATCTCCTTCCTCAGGGTTCTTGCTACACTTTAGCAGGGAAGAGGCTCCACGTTCACCATGATGCTGCCTCTCCTGCACCAGCGCACCTTTTCCTGACCTGGAGATGATTTACTCCTGATGGACCTGCTCTCGTCAGTGGTCTCTGTTGTTCAACGTTGCTTTGAAATCATCCCAGAAGTGTGACGACCGTGGCGATTGTTTGCCAGGATCGTGTTTGCTCCTACGGGTTTCTGTCCCTTCCTGGACAGACCGAAGCTCTGAGTCTCCAAGCACAAGTCTTCAGCTCCACAGAAGCTGTGAGACGTCACAGGAACGAACCTCCATGAGCGGCCTTTGTTGGCTGCAGCGCACAAAGAATTACAAACTGGCAGAACCACACCAGCACACGGACGCTCGTCACGTGCAGAAGCGCGGACGAGACCGCGCGTCCAGGGTGATCTCTGTGCAGAGGATCCAGGCAGGCAGAGCCTAGCTTCTCTCAGGGGTGGAGGAGGACGGATGGAGATCAACTCCCTCAAATCAACAAACTGGGCTGCTGCACTGCTGATGCCGCTGAGACAATATCAAAGATGTTTCCTGAGGCCTTAACTTCTCTCATCTGACTGACTGTTTATCTCCATGGCCGCCCCGCTGGGTTTTGTTCTTGGTCTGAATCTGAAGGGGAAACATCACGACACCTTTCTGGACTCGTCATTCATGATTCCTTTGTTTTGGGCCTTCGGGTGGTTCAGTAATTCTGTTGGAATATAAATGTGCAGACAGTCGGGTACTTTGTGTTTAACTTCTGTCTAAACTGGCGTCTGTAACCACGGACACGTTGTCGTTTTCCGGATTTCCACATTTTGATCAAGTTCAAATGTCCAATCAATTCTGGATGCTTCCAAAAATATGAATATGGAGACATAAATAAATTTTAAAAAGACTAATTCTGATGGATTTCAATGTCAAATAAGTTAATAACTACAAAGCAGGCGGATGTGGGACGACTGACTGGGAACACATTAGCAACTAATAAAATTGAAAGCACACATTAGCAACCCCACATGTGTGTTGGGTTAAATTTGTCTCAACAATGACTGTAAATGTTCAGAGCTGATTACAGCTCTTCATAGATTTACACACGAGTTTTGCTGTCCACAAATACAAATCACGAATTTGTAATCTGCGTGCTGGTTTTTACAATAAATGTGTTTGTAAATAATTAAACCACAGTTGTAGATATTGCTTTATCCATTTTTAACTAAACGACATTTGTTTAAAAAAAAGTTTGTAGCGTTTCCGCGTGCGTGGGTCACAGATCACGCGAATCCACAAGCAAAAAGCTCGTGATACGCACGAGGCAACACGGTCATCAGTGTAGTTTGTCGACTTAAAAATGAGTAAAAACATGATCGCTTTCCTGATAAACCTTATAAGTTTTAAGTCTTTATAAAGTCTCGCAACTTTAAACGTTTCCTTGGCTGTTGTGATGCATGATGTGGGCGGGGCCTAGGTTGAGGGATGAGAGAGAGCTTCTATTGGTCGGTTTGAATCAGCTTCCGCGGGCTTCCTCTTCTGGCCACGCCCACATTCCCCCTTTCGGTTAAACTACCGAGAGCGGAAAGTCTGTTTCAGTTTGACATTGTATTGGTTCCCCAAAGTAAGGAACTAAATAGCTTAGCATAGGCTACAGCCTGTCTGCTGTGCGACTCTTTTGAATAGTTTATCCCCGTCGGTAGGAAATGTTGACAGTTTTTGGTGAAGTGTTTGAAGTGGTCTCAAGTCTGTCAACTAAGGCTTATAATGGACTCCTTATGTGTTTTTGAATTATGAAACATTAAGGTGGTCCACGTTCAGCAGCATGTTTACGTGCACGCAGACTATAAGAACAGGTTAATCTTACATTGAAGGTGGGTCCACCATGAACAGATGCATAAGCCCGACCTAGAAACTACAAACCTGTACTGACTGTATTAGCTTATCAATACTCAACTGTCTGACTCGGCATGTAGCACTCGTGCAGGACGAGATGCTTTGCTGAAGAGACACTGTTACATGTATAATCTTTTATATTGCTATGTGCACTACGTGAAAATAAACGTACCTATTTTATTTTTCAGATAAACACTGGATTGATGGTGTCAAATGGGACTGATCTAAAACCTCTAAGAGGGAAAACACCCAGAATAATGTAAAATTAAAGGTCAAATGGCTTTTAAACAGATCTGTGATGGCTGAACAAGACTGATGTGGCAGTGAGACCAACTTGTGCATCAGCTCTCCAGCTAACATGCATTATTTCATTAGTATTGTTGATCTTATTCATGATGGCCCTCAGGAATGAAATCATCCTCGTAAACAAAAGCGGGCGACAAAAAAGAGCAATAAACCTGACGGATATTCTTCCCCCTGCTGGGTGGAAGACGTTATGACAAGAGAAAAACTGCAGAATACACTTTAGTACTGTTCAGTCATATATACATGCATCAGTAACACACCTGTACCGGGACATTCTGCACACATTCATGTTTAAAATGGTGTTTAAACACTCATCAAAGTCAGTGTTTTCAGATTCTGTGATTTCACACTGGACAGAATGTGAATGAGGTACATCAACATCCAAAGCACTGCTGATTAACTCAAATAAAAGCCTAACAAACTCAGTATTAGCATTAGATTAAAAAAGATGCAAACAGACATATTACTCAGTGCTTTTTAATAGAAGAAAGCAGAATTAAAACCATCAATTACACAGCGGTGTTAAAAGAAACACACTTCAGAGAGGAGCTTTAGGTCTGTGCTGCAGCACATTTAAACAGACGCAGGTCACCCTGTGATCATGGAGGTCAAATTAAAAACAGAAATAAACCGAACTAGAGAACAACAACTCACAGACTCTTCGATGCTTTAAAAAAAGAGAAGTCTTAAAGTTGTGTTTAAAGTCCACCAGAATACAGTAGACCTGGTTTCCATCCCTACAACCAAACTGGATGAATTATTGACCCCCGTGTTCTCCAGCTGGGACACAGGGAGGCGTCCTACAAATCCACAACATGGCAAATAATGACCAGAGAATCGGTTCCACAGCTGCTGGGGCTCCTTGTTGGGAAGGTGACAGCTATTCAGACCAACATCTGGATTGCTGCACACTGCAGGTTTCTGGTTGGGGCTGGAAGACGCACCGGGTCGCTGACACAATGTGGAACATGATGTCTGTGGGAACCCAGCCCAGAGCGTGCCCCTGGCCCTGGCCCGTCTGCTCCTCGGACCCAGTTTGATACGGGGCTCAGGGAGGGGGAGGTCGGCAACATCTCCCCGCAGCTCTGACACCACTTCCTTCATCTTTACCCCGCTGTCGCCCCCTTCAGCCATCACGGGCTGCTCGAGATGGCTGGAGTGAACCAAGTATGATGGACAGCAAGCATCTCTACAAGCACCAGGGGGCAAAGTTTGAGTACCGACGTCCTGACGGCCAGTTCTCAGGGTGCCGAGGTCTTCAGGTGCGTCAGTTAAGCGAGTGGGACCATCGCTCGTCTCATTATGACACACGTCTAACTCTGGTCCAGGAGGAGGTGGTAATAAATCAGCCTCTGGTCCAGGAGGAGGTGGTAATAAACCAGCCTCTGGTCCAGGAGGAGGTGGTAGGAAACCATAGTCTGGTCGAGGCGGAGGTGGTAATAATCCATAGTCTGGTCCTGGAGGAGGAGGTAGGAAATCAAAGTCTGGTCGAGGCGGAGGTGGTAATAATCCATTGTCTGGTCCAGGAGGAGGTGGTAGGAAATCATAGTCTGGTCCAGGAGGAGGTATTATATTAAACCAGCACGTGGTCCAGGAAGAGGTGTAAAAAACCAGCATCTGGTCCACGAGGAGGTATTGTAATAGACGAGCATCTGGTCCAGGAGGTGTTGGTAATAATCCATAGTCTGGTCCAGGAGGTGGTAGGAAATCAAAGTCTGGTCCAGGCGGAGGTGGTAATAATCCATTGTCTGGTCCAGGAGGAGGTGGTAGGAAATCATAGTCTGGTCCAGGGGAGGTATTTATTAAACCACCAGCACGTGGTCCAGGAAGAGGTGTAAAAAAACAGCATCTGGTCCACGAGGAGGTATTGTAATAGATGAGCATCTGGTCCAGGAGGAGGTGTTGAGACCACGCTGGTTTGCAGCAGAGCGGATGGACCAGGCTCATCTGTTGCTCCACACTGGTTCTGCCCTTGGCCAAGGTCATCAAAGGAACACATGCTGCAGCAGCTGTGGGTCTTTGTCTGTAACGCCTGGTACCGAGCCCTCTTTACAACACGCACCTCCTCTACTTTCTTAACGTCGCGCTGCGGTTCTGGATCGACCTTCGGCCTCTGCTGGTCACCCGACGCCTCATTCACCACAAAGGCAACGGACGGTGGCCCAACGAGAGTTGACCGGACCGGTTTGGACCCATCTGGAGCGTTTTGCTCTCCACCTTCGATCAATCTGGGCAGCGCCACACAAGGATCTGATTCAAGGGTGGGATCGACACCGTGTTTTGGGTTCCTAAAAACCTCAGTTTCCTCATGCTGGGTGACTGCGGAGGTGCGCTGCCTGAGCTCCGCCGTCACCTTGCTCCGTCTACCGTAGGGCGGGGAGCGTGACAGGCTGCTGCTGTCACTCCGCTGGCCAGAAGTCTTCTTCACGCTAAAGCAGCACCCCATCGTCTGGAGGGATCGAAGAATGAGGCAGCAGATCTGATTCTGGATCAAAAATCGACTCAACTGGAGAGAGATGAGTTGTCTTCATGTAATAGTGGCTTAACCTTCAACGATTAATGTATGTGATACTTTACTATCAAGAGTTATTTTGCTTGAAGATGATCAAAGCTCAACGGCTTTGAGTCAAAGTCACCTATTGTGACTCACAACCCAAAATGGAGTTTTATCTGTTTTGATCTCGCAAAAATAATCTCCTTTGAAGTGATAAACCCGCTGTGCTTTGCATCAAAGTTCTGGATGCTTCCAAAAACATGGATATGGAGACATAAATAAATTTTAAAAAAGACTAATTCTGATTTCATTGTCAAATAAGTCAATATAACTACAAAGCAGGCAGATGTGGGACGACTGGGAACACATTAGCAACTCCTAAAATTGAAAGCACACATTAGCAACCCCACATGTGTGTTGGGTTAAATTTGTCTCAACAATAACTGTAAATGTTCAGAGCTGATTACAGCTCTTCATAGATTTACACACGAGTTTTGCTGTCCACAAATACAAATCACGAATTTGTAATCTGCGTGCTGGTTTTTACAATAAATGTGTTTGTAAATAATTAAACCACAGTTGTAGATATTGCTTTATCCATTTTTAACTAAACAACATTTGTTTTAAAAAAAAATTTGTAGCGTTTCCGCGTGCGTGGGTCACCGATCACGCGAATCCACAAGCAAAAAGCTCGTGATATGCACGAGGCAACACGGTCATCAGTGTAGTTTGTCGACTTAAAAATGAGTAAAAACATGATCGCTTTCCTTATAAACCTTATACGTTTAAAGTCCTTATAAAGTCTCGCAACTTTAAACGTTTCCTTGGCTGTTGTGATGCATGATGTGGGCGGGGCCTAGGTTGAGGGATGAGAGAGAGCTTCTATTGGTCGGTTTGAATCAGCTTCCGCGGGCTTCCTCTTCTGACCACGCCCACATTCCCCCCTTCGGTAAAACTACCGAGAGCTTAACGTCTGTTACAGTTTGACATTGTATTGGTTCCCCAAAGTAAGGAAAAGGAACTAAATAGCTTAGCATAGGCTATAGCCTTTCTGCAACGACAAGAGAAAAACTGCAGAATACACTTTAGTACTGTTCAGTCATATATACATGCATCAGTAACACACCTGTACCGGGACATTCTGCACACATTCATGTTTAAAATGGTGTTTAAACACTCATCAAAGTCAGTGTTTTCAGATTCTCTGATTTCACACTGGATAGAATGTGAATGAGGTACATCAACATCCAAAGCACTGCTGATTAACTCAAATAAAAGCCTAACAAACTCAGTATTAACATTAGATTAAAAAAGATGCAAACAAACATATTACTCAGTGCTTTTTAATAGAAGAAAGCAGAATTAAAACCATCAATTACGCAGCTGTGTTAAAAGAAACACACTTCAGTGAGGAGCTTTAGGTCTGTGCTGCAGCACATTTAAACAGACACAGGTCACCCTGTGATCATGGAGGTCAAATTAAAAACAGAAATAAACCGAACTAGAGAGCAACTCACAGACTATTCCATGCTTTAAAAAAAGAGAAGTCTTAAAGTTGTGTTTAAAGTCCACCAGAATACAGTAGACCTGGTTTCCATCCCTACAACCAAACTGGATGAATTATTGACCCCCGCGTTCTCCAGCTGGGACACAGGGAGGCGCCCTACAAATCCACAACATGGCAAATAATGGCCAGAGAATCGGTTCCGCAGCTGCTGGGGCTCCTTGTTGGAAGGTGACAGCTATTCAGACCAACATCTGGATTGCTGCACACTGCAGGTTTCTGGGTGGGGCTGGAAGACGCACCGGGTCGCTGACACAATGTGGAACATGATGTCTGTGGGAACCCAGCCCAGAGCGTGCCCCTGGCCCTGGCCCTGGCCCGTCTGCTCCTCGGACCCAGTTTGATACGGGGCTCAGGGAGGGGGAGGTCGGCAACATCTCCCCGCAGCTCTGACACCACTTCCTTCATCTTTACCCCGCTGTCGCCCCCTTCAGCCATCACGGGCTGCTCGAGACGGCTGGAGTGAACCAAATATGATGGACAGCAAGCATCTCTACAAGCACCAGGGGGCAAAGTTTGAGTACCGACGTCCTGACGGCCAGTTCTCAGGGTGCCGAGGTCTTCAGGTGCATCAGTTAAGCGAGTGGGACCATCGCTCGTCTCATTATGACACACGTCTAACTCTGGTCCAGGAGGAGGTGGTAATAAATCAGCCTCTGGTCCAGGAGGAGGTGGTAATAAACAGCCTCTGGTCCAGGAAAAGGTGGTAATAAATCAGAGTCTGGTCCAGGAGGAGTTGATAAGAAATCATAGTCTGGTCCAGGAGGTATTGTAATAAACCGGCATCTGGTCCACAAAGAGGTATTGTAATAAACCGGCATCTGGTCCACAAGGAGGTACTGTAAAAAACCAGCATCTGGTCCAGGAGGAGGTGGTAGGAAATCATAATCTGGTCCAGGCGGAGGTGGTAATAAATCATAGCCTGGTCCAGGAGGAGGTGTAAATAAATCACAGTCTGGTCCAGGCGGAGGTGGTAATAAATCATAGTCTGGTCCAGGAAGTGTTTGTAATAAACTATAGTCTGGTCCAGGAGGTGTTGGTATTAAACCATCGTCTAGTCCAGGAGGAGGTATTGTAATAACCAGCAGCTGGTACAGGAGGAGGTATTGTAATAAACCAGCATCTGGTCCACAAGGAGGTATTGTAATAAATCAGCATCCGGTCCAGGAGGAGGTAGTAATAAACCATAGTCTGGTCCAGGAAGTGTTGGCAATAAACTATAGTCTGTTCCGGGCGGAGGTGGTAATAAATCATAGTCTGGTCCAGACGGAGGAGGTAATATACTATAGTCTGGTCCAGGAGGTGTTGGTATTAAACTATAGTCTGGTCCAGGAGGAGGTGGTAATAAACTATAGTCTGGTCCAGGAGGTGTTGGTAACAAACCATCGTCTGGTCCAGGAGGAGGTATGGTAATACACCAGCAGCTGGTCAAGGAGGAGGTGTAAAAAACCAGCATCTGGTCCACGAGGAGGCATTGTAATAAACCAGCATCTGGTTTAGGAGGAGGTGTTGAGACCACACTGGTTTGCAGCAGAGCGGATGGACCAGGCTCATCTGTTGCTCCACACTGGTTCTGCTGCCCTTGGCCAAGGTCATCAAAGGAACACATGCTGCAGCAGCTGTGGGTCTTTGTCTGTAACGCCTGGTACCGAGCCCTCTTTACAACACGCACCTCCTCTACTTTCTTAACGTTGCGCTGCGGTTCTGGATCGACCTTCGGCCTCTGCTGGTCACCCGACGCCTCATTCACCACAAAGGCAACGGACGGTGGCCCAACGAGAGTTGACCGGACCGGTTTGGACCCATCTGGAGCGTTTTGCTCTCCACCTTCGATCAATCTGGGCAGCGCCACACGAGGATCTGATTCAAGGGTGGGATCGACACCGTGTTTTGGGTTCCTAAAAACCTCAGTTTCCTCATGCTGGGTGACTGCGGAGGTGCGCTGCCTGAGCTCCGCCGTCACCTTGCTCCGTCTACCGCAGGGCGGGGAGCGTGACGGGCTGCTGCTGTCACTCCGCTGGCCAGAAGTCTTCTTCACGCTAAAGCAGCACCCCATCGTCTGGAGGGATCGAAGAATGAGGCAGCAGATCTGATTCTGGATCAAAATCGACTCAACTGGAGAGAGATGAGTTGTCTTCATGTAATAGTGGCTTAACCTTAACGATTAATGTATGTGATACTTTACTATCAAGAGTTATTTGCTTGAAGATGATCAAAGCTCAACGGCTTTGAGTCAAAGTCACCTATTGTGACTCACAACCCAAAATGGAGTTTTATCTGTTTTGATCTCGCAAAAATAATCTCCTTTGAAGTGATAAACCTGCTGTGCTTTGCATCAAAGTTCTGGATGCTTCCAAAACATGGATATGGAGACATAAATACATTTTAAAAAGACTAATTCTGATTTCATTGTCAAATAAGTCAATAACTACAAAGCAGGCAGATGTGGGACGACTGGGAACACATTAGCAACTCCTAAAATTGAAAGCACACATTAGCAACCCCACATGTGTGTTGGGTTAAATTTGTCTCAACAATAACTGTAAATGTTCAGAGCTGATTACAGCTCTTCATAGATTTACACACGAGTTTTGCTGTCCACAAATACAAATCACGAATTTGTAATCTGCGTGCTGGTTTTTACAATAAATGTGTTTGTAAATAATTAAACCACAGTTGTAGATATTGCTTTATCCATTTTTAACTAAACGACATTTGTTTTAAAAAAAAAGTTTGTAGCGTTTCCGCGTGCGTGGGTCACCGATCACGCGAATCCACAAGCAAAAAGCTCGTGATATGCACGAGGCAACACGGTCATCAGTGTAGTTTGTCGACTTAAAAATGAGTAAAAACATGATCGCTTTCCTTATAAACCTTATACGTTTAAAGTCCTTATAAAGTCTCGCAACTTTAAACGTTTCCTTGGCTGTTGTGATGCATGATGTGGGCGGGGCCTAGGTTGAGGGATGAGAGAGAGCTTCTATTGGTCGGTTTGAATCAGCTTCCACGGGCTTCCTCTTCTGACCACGCCCACATTCCCCCCTTCGGTAAAACTACCGAGAGCTTAACGTCTGTTACAGTTTGACATTGTATTGGTTCCCCAAAGTAAGGAAAAGGAACTAAATAGCTTAGCATAGGCTATAGCCTGTCTGCAACGACAAGAGAAAAACTGCAGAATACACTTTAGTACTGTTCAGTCATATATACATGCATCAGTAACACACCTGTACCGGGACATTCTGCACACATTCATGTTTAAAATGGTGTTTAAACACTCATCAAAGTCAGTGTTTTCAGATTCTCTGATTTCACACTGGATAGAATGTGAATGAGGTACATCAACATCCAAAGCACTGCTGATTAACTCAAATAAAAGCCTAACAAACTCAGTATTAACATTAGATAAAAAAAGATGCAAACAAACATATTACTCAGTGCTTTTTAATAGAAGAAAGCAGAATTAAAACCATCAATTACGCAGCTGTGTTAAAAGAAACACACTTCAGTGAGGAGCTTTAGGTCTGTGCTGCAGCACATTTAAACAGACACAGGTCACCCTGTGATCATGGAGGTCAAATTAAAAACAGAAATAAACCGAACTAGAGAGCAACTCACAGACTATTCCATGCTTTAAAAAAGAGAAGTCTTAAAGTTGTGTTTAAAGTCCACCAGAATACAGTAGACCTGGTTTCCATCCCTACAACCAAACTGGATGAATTATTGACCCCCGCGTTCTCCAGCTGGGACACAGGGAGGCGCCCTACAAATCCACAACATGGCAAATAATGGCCAGAGAATCGGTTCCGCAGCTGCTGGGGCTCCTTGTTAGGAAGGTTACAGCTATTCAGACCAACATCTGGATTGCTGCACACTGCAGGTTTCTGGGTGGGGCTGGAAGACGCACCGGGTCGCTGACACAATGTGGAACATGATGTCTGTGGGAACCCAGCCCAGAGCGTGCCCCTGGCCCTGGCCCTGGCCCGTCTGCTCCTCGGACCCAGTTTGATACGGGGCTCAGGGAGGGGGAGGTCGGCAACATCTCCCCGCAGCTCTGACACCACTTCCTTCATCTTTACCCCGCTGTCGCCCCCTTCAGCCATCACGGGCTGCTCGAGACGGCTGGAGTGAACCAAATATGATGGACAGCAAGCATCTCTACAAGCACCAGGGGGCAAAGTTTGAGTACCGACGTCCTGACGGCCAGTTCTCAGGGTGCCGAGGTCTTCAGGTGCATCAGTTAAGCGAGTGGGACCATAGCTCGTCTCATTATGACACACGTCTAACTCTGGTCCAGGAGGAGGTGGTAATAAATCAGCCTCTGGTCCAGGAGGAGGTGGTAATAAACCAGCCTCTGGTCCAGGAAAAGGTGGTAATAAATCAGAGTCTGGTCCAGGAGGAGTTGATAAGAAATCATAGTCTGGTCCAGGAGGTATTGTAATAAACCGGCATCTGGTCCACAAAGAGGTATTGTAATAAACCGGCATCTGGTCCACAAGGAGGTACTGTAAAAAACCAGCATCTGGTCATCCGGAGGAGGTGGTAGGAAATCATAATCTGGTCCAGGCGGAGGTGGTAATAAATCATAGCCTGGTCCAGGAGGAGGTGTAAATAAATCACAGTCTGGTCCAGGCGGAGGTGGTAATAAATCATAGTCTGGTCCAGGAAGTGTTTGTAATAAACTATAGTCTGGTCCAGGAGGTGTTGGTATTAAACCATCGTCTAGTCCAGGAGGAGGTATTGTAATAAACCAGCAGCTGGTACAGGAGGAGGTATTGTAATAAACCAGCATCTGGTCCACAAGGAGGTATTGTAATAAATCAGCATCCGGTCCAGGAGGAGGTAGTAATAAACCATAGTCTGGTCCAGGAAGTGTTGGCAATAAACTATAGTCTGTTCCGGGCGGAGGTGGTAATAAATCATAGTCTGGTCCAGACGGAGGTGGTAATATACTATAGTCTGGTCCAGGAGGTGTTGGTATTAAACTATAGTCTGGTCCAGGAGGAGGTGGTAATAAACTATAGTCTGGTCCAGGAGGTGTTGGTAACAAACCATCGTCTGGTCCAGGAGGAGGTATGGTAATACACCAGCAGCTGGTCAAGGAGGAGGTGTAAAAAACCAGCATCTGGTCCACGAGGAGGCATTGTAATAAACCAGCATCTGGTTTAGGAGGAGGTGTTGAGACCACGCTGGTTTGCAGCAGAGCGGATGGACCAGGCTCATCTGTTGCTCCACACTGGTTCTGCCCTTGGCCAAGGTCATCAAAGGAACACATGCTGCAGCAACTGTGGGTCTTTGTCTGTAACGCCTGGTACCGAGCTCTCTTTACAACACGCACCTCCTCTACTTCCTTAACGTCGCGTTTCGGTTCTGGATCGACCTTGGGCCTCTGCTGGTCACCCGATGCCTCATTCACCACGAAGGCAACGGACGGTGGCCCAACGAGAGTTGACCGGACCGGTTTGGACCCATCTGGAGCGTTTTGCTCTCCGCCTGCGATCAGTCTGGGCAGCGCCACACAAGGATCTGACTCAAGGGTGGGATCGACACCGTGTTTCGGGTTCCTAAAAACCTCAGTTTCTTCATGCTGGGTTCTTGCGGAGGTGCGCTGCCTGAGCTCCACCGTCACCTTGCTCCGTCTACCGCAGGGCGGGGAGCGTGACGGGCTGCTGCTGTCACTCCGCTGGCCAGAAGTCTTCTTCACGCTAAAGCAGCACCCCATCGTCTGGAGGGATCGAAGAATGAGGCGCAGTTCTTAATTCTGGATCAAAAATCGACTCAACTGGAGAGAGATGAGTTGTCTTCGTGTAATAGTGGCTTAGCCTTAACGATTAATGTATGTGATACTTAACTATTAAGTTTTTTGTTATAAGATTATCAAAGCTCAACGGCTTTGAGTCAAAGTCACCTATTGTGACTCACAACCCAAAATGGCCTTTTATCTGTATTGATCTCACAAAAATAATCTCCCTTAAGTGTTATAATGCTGTGCTTTTTATCCAAGCCAAAAATGTAGAGTGGGTTAAATTGCTGCATATATGACTTACTGTATATTTTGTCATGGAAATGATTACATTTTGCGATTTTAAATCACCGTGTCCCAAATTATTACGCAAATATTTTGCTACGATTCTTCTGCGATGGCGATGGAACCCTTAGGTATTAAATTGAATGTTAAACATCTTGACGGCTCGTTACAGTCCAACATTGGAGCCCTTCTTTGATAGCAGCTTCACAACGCTCGTATCCCTCTTTCTTGCAAAGACTGGATGCCAAAAATGTACCGACCTTTCATCTTCAGGTGGGTTTTTGGTTCTGTGGTTCAAAAACCTGACAGGAAACACAAGTTTATCAAGTATTTGTCATAGCAGGAGTGCTACATGCCGAGTCAGACAGCCTTCGTGGACGTGTTTTAGTCTTTAGGCCGGTGTCTTCCTCTTGGACCGAAGTTAAAAGACTGACGCTCCCTAGACTTGGAACGTCTGTACTCCAGGAATTGTTCGTATGATGAGCAAAGTTTCTCTGCAACGCCAAGTTTATAGAAAGTTAGCAGCCGTTTACCAATAGCACCCTTCACATTGATTCACGTACTTCAGATCGCCATGGCGATGCTACACTTACTTTGTTTGGAATTATCAGGCTTGTTTCCAGCTTTGTAAAAGTGTTTTGCACCTCTTGACCACCGTAAGAACCGCATCAGCATCGGCTGTTCAACAAAATGCTCTCGTTCCACCAGAACTGAACCTTGGAGACGTCGGGGAACACAGTCGTGGATGGAGTCACTCACCTGAGATGCTTTTGAATCACCGCACTCCAAACTGTAATCTAGGTGCGCTAACGACAGTAACCTGTATTTCCCCTAGAGGGAGACATTTCCGGCAAATTCTGTGGTCGCCATCAAAAATGATGTTTCCGTTTGGACCCAACAAAGGAAACTGTAGCAGCACATATATGATCACTTCTTGCTTTAGATGTTTGTAGGAACTTAAGTTCTTGTAAACAGTTCTTGAATTTCTGTTTATCCTTTCTAGCTGGTCTTCCTCTTTAATCCGAGCTCCCTACATTTTTTGGGGGGGTAAAATTTGCTTTGAAACGAAATAAAAGTTTTGTGCACCTATATAAGGGATAACCTGTTGTGCGGTTTATTTTTAACTAAACGACATTTGTTTAAAACAAAATATTTTGAAGCGTTTCCGCGTGCGTGGGTCACCGATCACGCGAATCCACAAGCAAAAAGCTCGTGATACGCACGAGGCAACATGGTCATCAGTGTAGTTTGTCAACTTAAAAATGAGTAAAAACACGATCGCTTTCCTGATAAACCTTATAAGTTTTAAGTCTTGATAAAGTCTCGCAACTTTAAACGTTTCCTTGGCTGTTGTGCTGCATGATGTGGGCGGGGCCTAGGTTGAGGGATGAGAGAGAGCTTCTATTGGTCGGTTTGAATCAGCTCCCGCGGGCGTCCTCTTCTGACCACGCCCACATTTCCCCATTCGGTTAAACTACAGAGAGCCGAAAGTCTGTTTCAGTTTGACATTGTATTGGTTACCAAAAGTAAGGAACTAAATAGCTTAGCATAGGCAACAGCCTGTCTGCTGCGACAAGAGAAAAACTGCAGAATACACTTTAGTACTGTTCAGTCAATATATACATGCATCAGTAACACACCTGTACCGGGACATTCTGCACACATTCATGTTTAAAATGGTGTTAAAACACTCATCAAAGTCAGTGTTTTCAGATTCTGTGATTTCACACTGGACAGAATGTGAATGAGGTACATCAACATCCAAAGCACTGCTGATTAACTCAAATAAAAGCCTAACAAACTCAGTATTAACATTAGATTAAAAAAGATGCAAACAGACATATTACTCAGTGCTTTTTAATAGAAGAAAGCAGAATTAAAACCATCAATTACACAGCGGTGTTAAAAGAAACACACTTCAGTGAGGAGCTTTAGGTCTGTGCTGCAGCACATTTAAACAGACGCAGGTCACCCTGTGATCATGGAGGTCAAATTAAAAACAGAAATAAACCAAACTAGAGAACAACAACTCACAGACTATTCCATGCTTTAAAAAAAGAGAAGTCTTAAAGTTGTGTTTAAAGTCCACCAGAATACAGTAGACCTGGTTTCCGTCCCTACAACCAAACTGGATGAATTATGGATCCCCGCGTTCTCCAGCTGGGACACAGGGAGGCGCCCTACAAATCCACAACATAGCAAATAATGGCCAGAGAATCGGTTCCGCAGCTGCTGGGGCTCCTTGTTGGGAAGGTGACAGCTATTCAGACCAACATCTGGATTGCTGCACACTGCAGGTTTCTGGTGGGCTGGAAGACGCACCGGGTCGCTGACACAATGTGGAACATGATGTCTGTGGGAAGCCAGCCCAGAGCGTGCCCCTGGCCCTGGCCCTGGCCCGTCTGCTCCTCGGACCCAGTTTGATACGGGGCTCAGGGAGGGGGAGGTCGGCAACATCTCCCCGCAGCTCTGACGCCACTTCCTTCATCTTTCCCCTGCTGTCGCCCCCTTCAGCATCACGGGCTGCTCGAGACGGCTGGAGTGAACCAAGTATGATGGACTGCAAGCATCTCTACAAGCACCAGGGGCAAAGTTTGAGTACCGACGTCCTGACGGCCAGTTCTCAGGGTGCCGAGGTCTTCAGGTGCGTCAGTTAAGCGAGTAGGACCATCGCTCGTCTCATTATGACACACGTCTAACTCTGGTCCAGGAGGAGGTGGTAATAAATCAGCCTCTGGTCCAGGAGGAGGTGGTAATAAACCAGCCTCTGCTCCAGGAGAAGGTGGTAATAAACCAGCCTCTGGTCAAGGAGGAGTTGATAAGAAATCATAGTCTGGTCCAGGAGTTGATAAGAAATCATAGTCTGGTCCAGGAGGTATTGTAATAAACCGGCATCTGGTCCACAAGGAGGTATTGTAATAAACCGCATCTGGTCCACAAGGAGGTACTGTAAAAAACCAGCATCTGGTCCAGGAGGAGGTGGTAGGAAATCATAATCTGGTCCAGGAGGAGGTGTAAATAAATCACAGTCTGGTCCAGGCGGAGGTGGTAATAAATCATAGTCTGGTCCAGGAAGTGTTTGTAATAAACTATAGTCTGGTCCAGGAGGCGTTGGTAATAAACCATCGTCTAGTCCAGGAGGAGGTATTGTAATAAACCAGCAGCTGGTACAGGAGGAGGTATTGTAATAAACCAGCATCTGGTCCACAAGGAGGTATTGTAATAAATCAGCATCTGGTCCAGGAGGAGGTAGTAATAAACCATAGTGTGGTCCAGGAAGTGTTGGCAATAAACTATAGTCTGGTCCAGGAGGAGGTGGTAATAAACCATAGTCTGGTCCAGGAGGAGGTAGTAATAAACCATAGTCTGGTCCAGGAAGTGTTGGTAATAAATAATAGTCTGGTCCAGGAGGAGGTGGTAATAAACCATAGTCTGTTCCAGGAAGTGTTTGTAATAAACTATAGTCTGGTCCAGGAGGTGTTGGTAAAACCATCATCTAGTCCAGGAGGAGGTATTGTAATAAACCAGCAGCTGGTACAGGAGGAGGTATTGTAATAAACCAGCATCTGGTCCACAAGGAGGTATTGTAATAAATCAGCATCTGGTCCAGGAGGAGGTAGTAAATAATAGTGTGGTCCAGGAAGTTTGGCAATAAACTATAGTCTGGTCCAGGAGGAGGTGGTAATAAACCATAGTCTGGTCCAGGAGGAGGTAGGAATAAACCATAGTCTGGTCCAGGAAGTGTTGGTAATAAATAATAGTCTGGTCCAGGAGGAGGTGGTAATAAACCATAGTCTGTTCCAGGAAGTGTTTGTAATAAACTATAGTCTGGTCCAGGAGGTGTTGGTAATAAACCATCATCTCGTCCAGGAGGAGGTATTGTAATAAACCAGCAGCTGGTACAGGAGGAAGTATTGTAATAAACCAGCATCTGGTCCACAAGGAGGTATTGTAATAAATCAGCATCTGGTCCGAGGAGGTAGTAATAAACCATAGTCTGGTCCAAGAGGAGGTGGTAATAAACTATAGTCTGGTCCAGGAAGTGTTGGTAATAAACAATAGTCTGGTCCAGGAGGAGGTGGTAATAAATCATAATCTGGTCCAGGAGGAGGTGTTAATAAAGCATAGTCTGGTCCAGGAGGTGTTGGTAATAAACCATCGTCTGGTCCAGGAGGTGTTGGTAATAAACCATCGTCGGTCCAGGAGGGTTGGTAATAAACCAGAAGCTGGTCAAGGAGGAGGTTGTAAAAAACAAGGCCATCAGGAGGAAAACAGCATCTGGTCCACGAGGAGGCATTGTAATAAACCAGCATCTGGTTTAGGAGGAGGTGGTTGAGACCACACTGGTTTGCAGCAGAGCGGATGGACCAGGCTCATCTGTTGCTCCCCACTGGTTCTGCCCTTGGCCAAGGTCATCAAAGGAACACATGCTGCCAGCTGTGTGGTCTTTGTCTGTAACGCCTGGTACCGAGCCCTCTTTACAACACGCACCTCCTCTACTTTCTTAACGTCGCGTTTCGGTTCTGGATCGACCTTGGGCCTCTGCTGGTCACCCGATGCCTCATTCACCACGAAGGCAACGGACGGTGGCCCAACGAGAGTTGACCGGACTGGTTTGGACCCATCTGGAGCGTTTTGCTCTCCGCCTGCGATCAGTCTGGGCAGTGCCACACAAGGATCTGATTCAAGGGTGGGCGTCGGCACCGTGTTTTTGGTTCCTAAAAACCTCAGTTTCTTCATGCTGGGTTCTTGCGGAGGTGCGCTGCCTGAGCTCCGCCGTCACCTTGCTCCGTCTACCGCAGGGCGGCGTGACAGGCTGCTGCTGTCACTCCGCTGGCCAGAAGTCTTCTTCACGCTAAAGCAGCACCCCATCGTCTGGAGGGATCGAAGAATGAGGCGCAGTTCTTAATTCTGGATCAAAAATCGACTCAACTGGAGAGAGATGAGTTGTCTTCGTGTAATAGTGGCTTAACCTTAACGATTAATGTATGTGATACTTAACTATTAAGTTTTTTGTTATAAGATTATCAAAGCTCAACGGCTTTGAGTCAAAGTCACCTATTGTGACTCACAACCCAAAATGGAGTTTTATCTGTTTTGATCTCACAAAAATAATCTCCCTTAAGTGTTATAAATGCTGTGCTTTTTATCCAAGCCAAAAATGTAGAGTGGGTTAAATTGCTGTATATATGACTTACTGTATATTTTGTCATGGAAATGATTACATTTTGCGATTTTAAATCACCGTGTCCCAAATTATTACGCAAATATTTTGCTACGATTCTTCTGCGGTGGCGATGGAACCCTTAGGTATTAAATTGAATATTAAACATCTTGACGGCTCGTTACAGTCCAACATTGGAGCCCTTCTTTGATAGCAGCTTCACAACGCTCGTATCCCTCTTTTGCAAAGACTGGATGCCAAAAATGTACCGACCTTTCATCTTCAGGTGGGTTTTTGGTTCTGTGGTTCAAAAACCTGACAGGAAACACAAGTTTATCAAGTATTTGTCATAGCAGGAGTGCTACATGCCGAGTCAGACAGCCTTCGTGGACGTGTTTTAGTCTTTAGGCCGGTGTCTTCCTCTTGGACCGAAGTTAAAAGACTGACGCTCCCTAGACTTGGAACGTCTGTACTCCAGGAATTGTTCGTATGATGAGCAAAGTTTCTCTGCAACGCCAAGTTTATAGAAAGTTAGCAGCCGTTTACCAATAGCACCCTTCACATTGATTCACGTACTTCAGATCGCCATGGCGATGCTACACTTACTTTGTTTGGAATTATCAGGCTTGTTTCCAGCTTTGTAAAAGTGTTTTGCACCTCTCGGCCACCGTAAGAACCGCATCAGCATCGGCTGTTCAACAAAATGCTCTCGTTCCACCAGAACTGAACCTTGGAGACGTCGGGGAACACAGTCGTGGATGGAGTCACTCACCTGAGATGCTTTTGAATCACCGCACTCCAAACTGTAATCTAGATGCGCTAACGACAGTAACCTGTATTTCCCCTAGAGGGAGACATTTCCCGCCAAATCTGTGGTCCCCATCAAAAATGATGTTTGCGTTTGGACCCAACAAAGGAAACTGTAGCAGCACATATATGATCACTTCTTGCTTTAGATGTTTGTAGGAACTTAAGTTCTTGTAAACAGTTCTTGAATTTCTGTTTATCCTTTCTAGCTGGTCTTCCTCTTTAATCCGAGTTTCCTACATTTTTTTTTGGGGGTAAAATTTGCTTCGAAACCAAATAAAAGTTTTGTGCACCTATATAAAGGATAACCTGTTGTGCGGTTTATTTTTAACTAAACGACATTTGTTTAAAAAAAAAAATTTTGAAGCGTTTCCGCGTGCGTGGGTCACAGATCACGCGAATCCACAAGCAAAAAGCTCGTGATACGCACGAGGCAACATGGTCATCAGTGTAGTTTGTCAACTTAAAAATGAGTAAAAACACGATTGCTTTCCTGATAAACCTTATAAGTTTTAAGTCTTGATAAAGTCTCGCAACTTTAAACGTTTCCTTGGCTGTTGTGCTGCATGATGTGGGCGGGGCCTAGGTTGAGGGATGAGAGAGAGCTTCTATTGGTCGGTTTGAATCAGCTCCCGCGGGCTTCCTCTTCTGACCACGCCCACATTTCCCCCTTCGGTTAAACTACCGAGAGCGGAAAGTCTGTTACAGTTTGACATTGTATTGGTTCCCCAAAGTAAGGAACTAAATAGCTTAGCATAGGCTATAGCCTGTCTGCAACGACAAGAGAAAAACTGCAGAATACACTTTAGTACTGTTCAGTCATATATACATGCATCAGTGACACACCTGTACCGGGACATTCTGCACACATTCATGTTTAAAATGGTGTTTAAACACTCATCAAAGTCAGTGTTTTCAGATTCTGTGATTTCACACTGGACAGAATGTGAATGAGGTACATCAACATCCAAAGCACTGCTGATTAACTCAAATAAAAGCCTAACAAACTCAGTATTAACATTAGATAAAAAAAAGATGCAAACAAACATATTACTCAGTGCTTTTTAATAGAAGAAAGCAGAATTAAAACCATCAATTACGCAGCTGTGTTAAAAGAAACACACTTCAGAGAGGAGCTTTAGGTCTGTGCTGCAGCACATTTAAACAGACACAGGTCACCCTGTGATCATGGAGGTCAAATTAAAAACAGAAATAAACCAAACTAGAGAGCAACAACTCACAGACTATTTCATGCTTTAAAAAAAGAGAAGTCTTAAAGTTGTGTTTAAAGTCCACCAGAATACAGTAGACCTGGTTTCCATCCCTACAACCACCCTGGATGAATTATTGACCCCCGTGTTCTCCAGCTGGGACACAGGGAGGCGTCCTACAAATCCACAACATGGCAAATAATGGCCAGAGAATCGGTTCCGCAGCTGTTGGGGCTCCTTGTTGGTAAGGTGACAGCTATTCAGACCAACATCTGGATTGCTGCACACTGCAGGTTTCTGGTTGGGGCTGGAAGACGCACCGGGTCGCTGACACAATGTGGAACATGATGTCTGTGGGAACGCAGCCCAGAGCGTGCCCCTGGCTCTGGCCCTGGCCCGTCTGCTCCTCGGACCCAGTTTGATACGGGGCTCAGGGAGGGGGAGGTCGGCAACATCTCCCCGCAGCTCTGACACCACTTCCTTCATCTTTCCCCTGCTGTCGCCCCCTTCAGCCATCACGGGCTGCTCGAGATGGCTGGAGTGAACCAAGTATGATGGACTGCAAGCATCTCTACAAGCACCAGGGGGCAAAGTTTGAGTACCGACGTCCTGACGGCCAGTTCTCAGGGTGCCGAGGTCTTCAGGTGCGTCAGTTAAGCGAGTGGGACCATCGCTCATCTCATTATGACACACGTCTAACTCTGGTCCAGGAGGAGGTGGTTGGAAATCAGCCTCTGGTCCAAGAGGAGGTGGTTGGAAATCAGCCTCTGGTCCAGGAGGAGGTGGTTGGAAATCATAGTGTGGTCCAGGATGAGGTGGTAATAAATCATAGTATGGTCCAGGATGAGGTGGTAATAAAGCATAGTCTGGCCCAGGAGGAGGTGGTAATAAAGCATAGTCTGGTCCACAAGGAGGTATTGTCATAAACCAGCAGCTGGTCCACAAGGAGGTATTGTAATAAACCGGCATCTGGTCCACAAGGAGGTATTGTAAAAAACCAGCATCTGGTCCAGGAGGAGGTGGTAGGAAATCATAATCTGGTCCAGGAGGAGGTGGTAATAAATCATAGTCTGGTCCAGGCGGAGGTGGTAATAAATCATAGCCTGGTCCAGGAGGAGGTGTAAATAAATCACAGTCTGGTCCAGGAGGTGTTGGTAATAAACCATCGTCTAGTCCAGGAGGAGGTATTGTAATAAACCAGCAGCTGGTACAGGAGGAGGTATTGTAATAAACCAGCATCTGGTCCACAAGGAGGTATTGTAATAAATCAGCATCTGGTCCAGGAGGAGGTAGTAATAAACCATAGTCTGGTCCAAGAGGAGGTAGTAATAAACCATAGTCTGGTCCAGGAAGTGTTGGTAATGAACCATAGTCTGGTCCAGGAAGTGTTGGCAATAAACTATAGTCTGGTCCAGGCGGAGGTGGTAATAAATCATAGCCTGGTCCAGGAGGAGGTGTAAATAAATCACAGTCTGGTCCAGGCGGAGGTGGTAATAGACTATATTCTGGTCCAGGAAGTGTTGGTAATAAAGCATAGTCTGGTCCAGGAGGAGGTGGTAATAGACTATAGTCTGGTCCAGGAGGAGGTGGTAATAGACTATAGTCTGGTCCAGGAGGTGTTGGTAATAAACCATCGTCTGGTCCAGGAGGAGGTATGGTAATACACCAGCAGCTGGTCAAGGAGGAGGTGTAAAAAACCAGCATCTGGTCCACGAGGAGGCATTGTAATAAACCAGCATCTGGTTTAGGAGGAGGTGTTGAGACCACGCTGGTTTGCAGCAGAGCGGATGGACCAGGCTCATCTGTTGCTCCCCACTGGCTCTGCCCTTGGCCAAGGTCATCAAAGGAACACATGCTGCAGCAGCTGTGGGTCTTTGTCTGTAACGCCTGGTACCGAGGCCTCTTTACAACACGCACCTCCTCTACTTTCTTAACATCGCGTTTCGGTTCTGGATCGACCTTCGACCTCTGCTGGTCACCCGACGCCTCATTCACCACGAAGGCAACGGACGGTGGCCCAACGAGAGTTGACCGGACCGGTTTGGACCCATCTGGAGCGTTTTGCTCTCCGCCTGCGATCAGTCTGGGCAGCGCCACACGAGGATCTGATTCAAGGGTGGGATCGACACCGTGTGTTGGGTTCCTAAAAACCTCAGTTTCCTCATGCTGGGTTCTTGCGGAGGTGCGCTGCCTGAGCTCCGCCGTCACCTTGCTCCGTCTACCGTAGGGCGGGGAGCGTGACAGGCTGCTGCTGTCACTCGCTGGCCAGAAGTCTTCTTCACGCTAAAGCAGCACCCCATCGTCTGGAGGGATCGAAGAATGAGGCACAGTTCTTAATTCTGGATCAAAAATCGACTCAATTGGAGAGAGATGAGTTGTCTTCGTGTAATAGTGGCTTAACCTTAACGATTAATGTATGTGATACTTAACTATTAAGTTTTTTGTTATAAGATTATCAAAGCTCGACGGCTTTGAGTCAAAGTCACCTATTGTGACTCACAACCCAAAATGGAGTTTTATCTGTTTTGATCTCGCAAAAATAATCTCCTTTGAAGTGATAAACCCGCTGTGCTTTGCATCAAAGTTCTGGATGCTTCCGAAAACATGGATATGGAGACATAAATAAATTTTAAAAAGACTAATTCTGATTTCAATGTCAAATAAGTTAATAACTACAAAGCAGGCGGATGTGGGACGACTGGGAACACATTAGCAACTCCTAAAATTGAAAGCACACATTAGCAACCCCACATGTGTGTTGGGTTAAATTTGTCTCAACAATAACTGTAAATGTCCAGAGATGATTACAGCTCTTCATAGATTTACACACGAGTTTTGCTGTCCACAAATATAAATCACGAATTTGTAATCTGTGTGCTGGTTTTTACAATAAATGTGTTTGTAAATAATTAAACCACAGTTGTAGATATTGCTTTATCCATTTTTAACTAAATGACATTTGTTTTGACAAAAAGTTTGTATCACGATCACGCGAATCCACAAGCAAAAAGCTCGTGATACGCACGAGGCAACACGGTCATCAGTGTAGTTTGTCAACTTGAAAATGAGTAAAAACACGATCGCTTTCCTGATAAACCTTATACGTTTAAAGTCCTTATAAAGTCTCGCAACTTTAAACGTTTCCTTGGCTGTTGTGATGCATGATGTGGGCGGGGCCTAGGTTGAGGGATGAGAGAGAGCTTCTATTGGTCGGTTTGAATCAGCTCCCGCGGGCTTCCTCTTCTGGCCACGCCCACATTCCCCCTTTCGGCTAAACTACCGAGAGCGGAAAGTCTGTTACAGTTTGACATTGTATTGGTTCCCAAAGTAAGGAACTAAATAGCTTAGCATAGGCTATAGCCTGTCTGCTACGACAAGAGAAAAACTGCAGAATACACTTTAGTACTGTTCAGTCATATATACATGCATCAGTGACACACCTGTACCGGGACATTCTGCACACATTCATGTTTAAAATGGTGTTTAAACACTCATCAAAGTCAGTGTTTTCAGATTCTGTGATTTCACACTACATCCAAAGCACTCCTGATTAACTAAAAAAAAAAGCCTAACAAACTCAGTATTAACATTAGATTAATAAAGATGCAAACAGACATATTACTCAGAGCTTTTTAATAGAAGAAAGCAGAATTAAAACCATTAATTGCGCAGCGGTGTTAAAAGAAACACACTTCAGAGAGGAGCTTTAGGTCTGTGCTGCAGCACATTTAAACAGACACAGGTCACCCTGTGATCATGGAGGTCAAATTAAAAACAGAAATAAACCAAACTAGAGAACAACAACTCACAGACTATTCCATGCTTTAAAAAAATAGAAGTCTTAAAGTTGTGTTTAAAGTCCACCAGAATACAGTAGACCTGGTTTCCATCCCTACAACCAAACTGGATGAATTATTGACCCCCGTGTTCTCCAGCTGGGACACAGGGAGGCGTCCTACAAATCCACAACATGGCAAATAATGGCCAGAGAATCGGTTCCGCAGCTGCTGGGGCTCCTTGTTGGTAAGGTGACAGCTATTCAGACCAACATCTGGATTGCTGCACACTGCAGGTTTCTGGTTGGGGCTGGAAGACGCACCGGGTCGCTGACACAATGTGGAACATGATGTCTGTGGGAACCCAGCCCAGAGCGTGCCCCTGGCCCTGGCCCTGGCCCGTCTGCTCCTCGGACCCAGTTTGATACGGGGCTCAGGGAGGGGGAGGTCGGCAACATCTCCCCGCAGCTCTGACACCACTTCCTTCATCTTTACCCCGCTGTCGCCCCCTTCAGCCATCACGGGCTGCTCGAGACGGCTGGAGTGAACCAAGTATGATGGACTGCAAGCATCTCTACAAGCACCAGGGGGCAAAGTTTGAGTACCGACGTCCTGACGGCCAGTTCTCAGGGTGCCGAGGTCTTCAGGTGCGTCAGTTAAGCGAGTGGGACCATCGCTCGTCTCATTATGACACACGTCTAACTCTGGTCCAGGAGGAGGTGGTAATAAATCAGCCTCTGGTCCAGGAGGAGGTGGTTGGAAATCAGCCTCTGGTCCAGGAGGAGGTGGTTGGAAATCAGCCTCTGGTCCAGGAGGAGGTGGTTGGAAATCATAGTGTGGTCCAGGATGAGGTGGTAATAAAGCATAGTATGGTCCAGGAAAAGGTGGTAATAAAGCATAGTCTGGTCCAGGCGGAGGTGGTAATAAATCATAGTATGGTCCAGGATGAGGTGGTAATAAAGCATAGTCTGGCCCAGGAGGAGGTATTGTCATAAACCAGCAGCTGGTCCACAAGGAGGTATTGTAATAAACCGGCATCTGGTCCACAAGGAGGTATTGTAATAAACCAGCATCTGGTCCAGGAGGAGGTGGTAGGAAATCATAATCTGGTCCAGGCGGAGGTGGTAATAAATCATAGTCTTGTCCAGGAAGGGTTGGTAATAAACTATAGTCTGGTCCAGGAGGTGTTGGTAATAAACCATCGTCTAGTCCAGGAGGAGGTATTGTAATAAACCAGCAGCTGGTACAGGAGGAGGTATTGTAATAAACCAGCATCTGGTCCACAAGGAGGTATTGTAATAAATCAGCATCTGGTCCAGGGGGAGGTAGTAATAAACCATAGTCTGGTCCAGGAAGTGTTGGTAAGAAACAATAGTCTGGTCCAGACGGAGGTGGTAATAAATCATAGTCTGGTCCAGGAAGTGTTGGTAAGAAACAATAGTCTGGTCCAGACGGAGGTGGTAATAAAGCATAGTCTGGTCCAGGAGGTGTTGGTAATAAACCATCGTCTGGTCCAGGAGGAGGTATGGTAATAAACCAGAAGCTGGTCAAGGAGGAGGTGTAAAAAACCAGCATCTGGTCCACGAGGAGGCATTGTAATAAACCAGCATCTGGTTTAGGAGGAGGTGTTGAGACCACGCTGGTTTGCAGCAGAGCGGATGGACCAGGCTCATCTGTTGCTCCCCACTGGCTCTGCCCTTGGCCAAGGTCATCAAAGGAACACATGCTGCAGCAGCTGTGGGTCTTTGTCTGTAACGCCTGGTACCGAGCCCTCTTTACAACACGCACCTCCTCTACTTTCTTAACATCGCGTTTCGGTTCTGGATCGACCTTCGGCCTCTGCTGGTCACCCGACGCCTCATTCACCACGAAGGCAACGGACGGTGGCCCAACGAGAGTTGACCGGACTGGTTTGGACCCATCTGGAGCGTTTTGCTCTCCACCTGCGATCAGTCTGGGCAGCGCCACACGAGGTTCTGACTCAAGGGTGGGATCGACACCGTGTTTTGGGTTCCTAAAAACCTCAGTTTCCTCATGCTGGGTTCTTGCGGAGGTGCGCTGCCTGAGCTCCGCCGTCACCTTGCTCCGTCTACTGCAGGGCGGGGAGCGTGACAGGCTGCTGCTGTCACTCCGCTGGCCAGAAGTCTTCTTCACGCTAAAGCAGCACCCCATCGTCTGGAGGGATCGAAGAATGAGGCACAGTTCTTAATTCTGGATCAAAAATCGACTCAATTGGAGAGAGATGAGTTGTCTTCATGTAATAGTGGCTTAACCTTAACGATTAATGTATGTGATACTTAACTATTAAGTTTTTTGTTATAAGATTATCAAAGCTCAACGGCTTTGAGTCAAAGTCACCTATTGTGACTCACAACCCAAAATGGAGTTTTATCTGTATTGATCTCGCAAAAATAATCTCCCTTAAGTGTTATAAACGTTGTGCTTTGCATCAAAGCCAAAAATGTAGAGTGGGTTAAATTGCTGCATATGTGACCTACTGTATATTTTGTCATGGAAATGATTACATTTTGCGATTTTAAATCACCGTGTCCCAAATTATTACGCAAATATTTTGCTACGATTCTTCTGCGATGGCGATGGAACCCTTAGGTATTAAATTGAATGTTAAACATCTTGACGGCTCGTTACAGTCCAACATTGGAGCCCTTCTTTGATAGCAGCTTCACAATAAAAAAATAAAAAATAGCGGTAAGAAAGAGAAGAAAATAAGAGAAGAGATAACAGAAAATACAAAAATGTAGCGACAATCTGGAGAAAAGTGGGTTTTTTATACAAACAGTTATTTTCTGTATAAAAATTAAATTTGGTGTTCAAAAAGTCTTCAAAAAGACTTGAGTCTTGAAAAAGAGGGGGTCGTCTTATAATCAGGGATGTCTTATTTTCAGGCCAATACGGATTTTCAGATCGCGACGGCGATGCTACACTTACTTTGTTTGGAATTATCAGGCTTGGTTCCAGCTTTGTAAAAGTGTTTTGCACCTCTCGTTCACCGTAAGAACCGCATCAGCATCGGCTGTTCAACAAAATGCTCTCGTTCCTCCAGAACTGAACCTTGGAGACGTCGGGGAACACAGTTGTGGATGGAGTCACTCACCTGAGATGCTTTTGAATCACCGCACTCCAAACTGTAATCTAGATGCGCTAACGACAGTAACCTGTATGTCCACTAGAGGGAGACATTTCCCGCCAATTCTGTGGTCCCCGTCAAAAATGATGTTTCCGTTTGGACCCAACAAAGGAAACTGTAGCAGCACATCACTTCCTGCTTTAGATGTTTGTAGGAACTTAAGTTCTTGAAAACAGTTCTTGAATTTCTGTTTATCCTTTCTAGCTGGTCTTCCTCTTTAATCCGAGCTCCCTACATTTTTTTTTACTGTAAGTAACAGATTTAAAACTTTGGGTAAAATTTGCTTTGAAACCAAATAAAAGTTTTGTGCACCTACATAAAGGATCACCTGTTGTGCGGCTTTATGTGTAAAACGGAAAATTCCAACACTATATCTGCAAGTTCCAAACAACAAAGAACAAGTCCAAAGCAGCTGCACCTCCCGATGAAGAGCAAAGGAGATAAAGTTGTTGTTGCGTCCTTTGAGACGTGCAGTTATCTCCAGAACTACTTGTCCCCTTGGTTCTTTTCAGGAACATAACCCAGAGGTCCGGCAGCGTAAAGCTGCATTTCCAGATGTTGCCCCCCAGGTCAGCTGGGGAAGTGCTGTTTTTAGCCCCAGCACCTGGTTTCAAGGGGTACTTTTCACTCTGAGGGGGTGATTATGGAGATTAATTGAATCTTAGCCACATTTAAGTCTCTGAAATACTCAAAATAAATATAAATGCTGCTCAAATCACTTTAAAAACAAACAGACATGGGCGTTCCATAAAAAAAAGATTATTTTTTTACATTTTAGGTTTTCAAGACACGTTTTCAACCCTAAAGGGAAGAAATATTTTTGGCCAACTTTATTTTTTGTAATTTAAAGGAATGTAAAATCGTGTTATCTATCAGAATGCCTGAAAGGGCGATCAGTAGTTTTACTTTGTAGTGTCGTATTTTGTCGCCTCCCTGTGGTGATAGTGTGAACTACAACTACGGGCCGTTTTTTTTTTTTTTTTTTTTTTTTTAAATAGTCTCATCACTACTTATTAACATAGATATTATTTTGAAAGGTGATATCTGCTTTACTCCTGTTTATATTTGGACGGTGATAACCTGCAGTCTACTCATTTTATGTAATTAAATTTCTTCTGAAGGTACTTTTAAATCCAGGAAATAAAGCATCGCCTATAGAATCTATAGCGTCGGCTTCAACTATGAAACACATCCAGTGGACAAAAGAGTCTGATCACCGTGGTTTGAACAGATTTGATGATGTATTTTACTGTAAAGGGCAGAAATATCCGTCTGAAGTGCGGCAGCGCTTGTTGTGCGTCCTCCTACACCTTCTTCTTATAGTCCTCCAGGTGAGACAGGATCCAGCCTGACGGACCCAGGATGGCCACAAACAGCACGGTCATAGCTATGACCTGCTCCTGGGGTGCACACACACAAACCCACAAAGAGAGCTTTATTGATTATGGATTATTGATTAGCTCCATCTCCAAACTTTGATCACAGTTAAAAAGCGGCCGGTTTTCAGTCTTCCAGAACCGAACCGAATCCATCAGAAACATTGTCTCACTTCTGATCTTGACGCTGAAATACGAAACTAAAAGTCCGAGGCCAACTGTGTGTGTGTGTGTGCGTGCGCGCGCTCGTGTGTGTCTACGTGTTGGATCTGAGCGCATTAATGGCGCAACAGTGACGCACTTTAATTAAAGTGAAACATTATTAGTTATCAATTATCAAAGTCTCCGGGGAGGAAAAGCATTTCGGACCGGACCGCGCCAGGTGGTTCTGAACAGATTGTAATCGGATTATTGAGTTCCAGTCATCGGTTTCCTGACAGTCGGGTGCAGATGAACTTGAACTCACCCCTGTGGTCACGTTATGTTTGGCGGGTTTGGAGGTCACGTTCGCCGCGGGGACCAGGTGAGTCCGCAGCGCGCTCCGGAAGAGCCGAGACACGGATGGCAGAGACATTCCGAGGAGGACAGGACAGGACAGACACGGGCGACAGCTCAGGGCGGTTCTGAAGTCAGCACCTGCAGCGCAACTGACACTTTGGCCCCAGTGCGTCTGTGCGCGCGCACGTGTAAGGGGGTGTTGTGATTGGTCGGTGAAGAGGTCAGGTGGGACGGAGGTGTGGGGTCACTAGAGGATGGACCCCGTGGTGCTGGGACCGGAGGAGGATCTCGGAGGTGCTTCAGAGCCTTCAGCCATGAACGTCAACACCAGGAAACATCTGCCCCCCCCTCATCCCCTCTAGTTCTAGAGGTCCAGGAAATGAGTGACTGTATTTCCTTGTGGTGCCGAACAGAACCAACGACTAAAGTGGAATCGGATCACTTCAGTGAAAATGACGTAACAATCCGAAGGTTCTGGTGAGATTCAAATTTAATGGCACATTTCAATACATGCTGCTTTGTGGGTTGGGGCCTGACGACCGCCAAAAGATACAAAAATAATTTTAAATAAAATACATTCGTTTGCTAATTAACGACCAACTCGAAAAAAAAAAAAAAGAGTTTTAATCTTTTTACTCGACATCTCAAATGAGAAACATGAAATAGGTGTCACCAACACTGCCGGCGCCGCCGTCCCAGTCCCAGTTTTTAGTGTAATGAACCGGAGCTGTGACGTCTCTGGTTCTGGTCCGGCTCCTTCCCAGACGGGTCGGCCGCTTTAATCCAGGTGCACCACTTTCAATACAATGTGTTTTACAATCGGAATCAAACCATCAACCTATTGATCAGCAGAGGATCCCCTGTCCAGCTGTCACCATGGTCGTTGCCACGGTAACAACCGGCAGGTTCCCCCCATGGTACCGTCTGACCGCTCCTGCAACAGAAGCTACATTTATGAAATGTTTCCTCTTTACATGAAATGTGATCAGAATGTTCCAGAAGCCCTTTGAGGCAGGAAAGACGTTGAAATGTTTTCGGAATCTGTGCAAAAAAAATCGTCGGGAAAACGGAGAAAACTGAAACCGGAACCCTGAATAAGAGTCGGAAATGTGAGGAGACCCGTTTGGCACAGCTTAACTAGCTTAACTAGTGTTGATACAACTCAACACGTGGCCACAATAGACCCGTTTGGAAGTGACCGAAACGCTCCGTCGGCGTGTTGCGAATGTTCTCGTCTCGCGGTGGCGCCGCAGGAGCGGAGCGGCGGCGAGCGTCCGCCAGCCTCACACGCCCGAGTCGTACATCCCATTGATCAGGTAGTCCACCTGGGTGTAGTCCTTCCTCCTGTAGCTCTCGTAGGCCTGCGAAACAAACACAGCCACGGAGACCAAGAAGAAGATGAGTCCGAACAGAACAATGGCCAACAGAGACGCCGTGTCCACCAGCTGTCGGGTCAGCGCCGCCCCCGCCACTTCTACCGCTGCAACCTTCGTGCCCGAGACCGCTGGCTCAGCGGGGGTGCTGCCCCCACGGGGGGCAGTTGTGGCGGCAGTTGTGGCAGCTGGTGATGCAGGTGAAGGGGAGGTCCGGTCGGGCGATGGCGCCGGACCCGAGGAGGCTGCTGACAACGCTGTCGTCTTTAGGAACGTGGCTGTGCTGACAGAGGTGGTGGCGCCACCTGCTGGCGGCAGCGTGGAGGTTCCTGGGGTGCTGGGCTCAGCCGGAGGTTCTGACGTGTGTTCCTGCCGGGAAAGTGTTGTCGCTGCAGCAGAGTTTGTCTTTGTTGTTGCCACAGAGGACGACCCAACGGTGCTGACCGTTTCTGGAGGGGTTCCTAATGCAGTAGTGGGACCATGAGTGCCCTGAACCGGCCCGTGGGGGGTGCCAGGAGACAGGGGGGCTGTTGTCTCTGTGGGTCGGGCGAGGGAACCGTTTCCTCCATCCGCCTGGGTGGGTCGGGCGAGCGAACCGTTGCCCCACCGGTCCACCCGCCCCCCCCGCCTGGGTGGGTCGGGCGAGCGAACCGTTGCCTCCATCCGCCTGGGTGGGTCGGGCGAGCGAACCGTTGCCTCCATCCGCCTGGGTGGGTCGGGCGAGCGAACCGTTGCCTCCACCCGCCTGGGTGGGTCGGGCGAGCGAACCGTTGCCTCCACCCGCCTGGGTGGGTCGGGCGAGCGAACCGTTGCCTCCATCCGCCTGGGTGGGTCGGGCGAGCGAACCGTTGCCTCCACCCGCCTGGGTGGTCGGGCGAGCGAACCGTTGCCTCCACCCGCCTGGGTGGGTCGGGCGAGCGAACCGTTGCCTCCACCCGCCCGGGTGGGTGGGTGCACAGACGGAGAAGGTCTGGTGACCTCTGTAGACCTGGTGGAGGAGTGGGCAGCTGGTGTGTTCGCACTAGCCGGACCTGAGGAAACCAAAGAATGAAGGTGAAGAACAAACATGTGACATCAGGGGCAAAGATATTCTCAGATCACTAATTTACCGACTTTAAGCTATCGATCTGGATCTTATCGATCCACAGCGATTTGTGGGCGAGTCAGCAGGACTGAAGCCGGTCTGAGCAACAACTAGCTTAGATTTGCTTCAGTCGTTCCACTTTTACCGAGAGGACATAGAGGAACTTAGCTCTGCGTTTAGACACGTGACAAGAAGTGATGGTCCATCAGCATTTAGTTCCACATCCTCACACTCACATGTAGGACATTTAGTCTGTGGGTCCTCTTGCAACATGACGGGGGTGGAGAACACGATGAGGAGCAACAGGAGGTGGAGGAAGGCAACGGGTGCAAAAGGACTCACGGACATGTTGGTCTGGTGGTGGGTTTGGGATTACAGTTCTCTCACACACACACATACACCCACACACACCCTTCAGAGGACACACACGCCTACATTGATACAGGCACACGAGACTCACACAGAGGGGCAACACGAGCGACAGTTGAACTCCCACATTCTGTACAAAACACAAAACACAAATATATCAGATAAAAGGGAAATATTCAGGAATATTCGTGACAAAGTAACTCGATGTGACGGGACTCATCTCGGTCCCGCTGACACACCTAAATGGATCGATGAGCTGAATGAACCAGAACCAGCGTGGATTTATTCTTGGTCACGGACACAGCTGTTAGTTCTATGTTTGGAATCTTTAGGAACATATCCTACATATTTATTGAAGGATCGTCAGGCTCGGCTGGAAGCTCGGGACCTGCTGCTCTTCAGTCCCGGAATCGATGTTTATTCTGATAGAATTTTAAGACCTTCTTATCTTTCCGTTCACAGCGTTTGTAAAGGAGCTGCTTTCACCTCACAGACACCTGCCCCAAAGGCAAACACCAAGAAGGGATCAAAGATCATCTTAGACGTCTACGTGGACAAGCACCGGGACCAGGAAGTCCCAGGAAGTTTCACTGGGCCGCAACTATTTGGACTCAAGACACCATCAATAAAATGACTCAAGCTGGGAAGTTTGCGACTCTGTTACCGCATTAAATAAGATGTTTGTTTGGCGCATTTGCGGCACATTTACACCTACAAAGACGAAGAATGTGGAAGATTTAGTAGCACCGGTTCGGATCGGTTGTCTGGTATAAACGGGTTTAAAGATGAACAACTCTAAGGACGTTACATTCAAGGAAAACACAGAAAAGTACTGCAAAAGAACCAAGTAACGTTAGCTTAAATGTTAGAAAAACGCCACGAAAGCTGGTGTAAAAGGTAACAATTTCATACAAGTGCAGTGAATGCGGATAATCTTTATTAGTGCAACACAACTCGGGAACTTACCAGGGAAAAATCGCAGAAACAAATTTCTATTTCTTCTTCTTCCTCCTCCTCCTTCTTCTTCTCCTCCTCTTTCTTCTTCTGCGTTTTCTTCTTCTCCTCCTGCTTCTTCTTCTGGAAATTAGTGGCGTATCTCAGTCCATTTGTGAGTCCTCTATCGCCACCTGCTGACCGGGAGTGTGAACAGCCTGTCCGTATCATACAACTAAATCCGACGGAATCAAAACAAACTAATAACAAATAAAAAAAGGAAACAAAGACGACACAAAGAATGATGGAGACTCCAAACAACTCATATCTCACTTTCAAGTCTTTAAAACTTTAAAACATCCATCGGTCACTGCAGTTCATAGACTTTATCTTTTCATTCCCTCTGTTTCATATTTATTGCATTCCATAATTACATGTGTTACATTTTAAGCAACATAACATCACATTTCAACCCCTTTTGTTAAGCTTTTGGAGGCCCTAAGTGTAATTTTTAATAATAAAAAAATTGACATCAATCTTTACATCCAAAATGCATCAATTCAGTAATAGAAATCCAGCTAGACAGTTCCACACAAGTTGTGCCTACGTGCCATCCTATCCTATCCTATCCTATCCCATCAAGTGACCAGATTATCAGCCTTTCTGGTTTTTGGAATTGAACGGAATAAACTGACTGTTTTAAACCTGAACCATGACTCTGTAACTGACTACTGAGCCTGATGATGCGACCTTTCACAGATCCATGTCCACGTGGTGTCATATGAAGTTGTCAGTCAATGCTAAATATCATTTTACAGGAGTAAGCTGTGCTGTTTCCACCATTGCTTTGTTCAAGAGAACAAAGCTGCAAGTTTTATTGTGGCACAACTGTTACAAAATGGGTTTTAGAGAGGACCCGAGAGCAGACCAGAACACGGTGGTAAGAGAGTCCAAATGAGTTTTATTACAGGGAGGGCAACACAAAGACAAACAGTCCTCTTGGACTGCGGGTAGCTCAGGAGTAGGATCCACACTTCATGGGGTCCAAGACCAGAAGCAGTCCTCCCGGACTGCAGGGAACCCAGGAACCGGATGCAGCATGCTCACCGGTCCAGCAGAACGGCATGGAGACCTTGAGCATGTCAGGAAACAAACAGGGCAGCAACAGAGACAACAAGACACTCCGGCCCTGATGGGCAGGCGCTCCTTCCTTAAGTAGGCAGCCAGGTGGAAATCGCCCACAGGTGCGCCTACCCACAGTACCAGCTGTAGGCAATGAAGCTCCCCAACGCCCCCTGGAGGGGGAAAAAACAGACACCACCCCGGACCCCAACAACAACACTATCATTAAATGAAAAAACTAAACAGGTGTTAACCTCAAAGAGCCTCTCTGCTTTCTCCTTTTGTAGAGGCTAATAAGGTGTCTTCATCATCATCTTGTAATTAAACAGGACCCCTGTGAGTGGTGAGGATGGTGGACAGCTACCCTCAGCCTTTATCCTGTTAATAATGGAGGTTAAATTTGGAGATATTTGGAAAACGCCATCATCGCCATTCCTATATAACAGGCATTTAGGTGTGGCTTTCATTTAGACAACTGTCAGCAACTTTCTGCCTAACAAGCTCTTTTGCTTCTGAGCTGATTCAATGTTGACCTTCACCTCCGCAGCCCGAATGTATCCATCTTCGCTGACATTTAATTTCACAATCTTCCCGACCGGCCATTGGGCTCGTTGCAGTTGAGGATCCACAATCATCACCACAGTTCCTATTTCCAGATTGCTTGTAGGTATGTGCCACTTCTGATGTACTTGCAGGGTTGGCAGATATCCTTTGATGAAACGCGACCAGAAATGGTCTGCGATCATCAGGCTTTGTCGCCATCTTCTTCTGGTGAGGGCATCGGGGACATAGGACACCTGAGGTAATGATGCATCCCGCCGCCCCATCAGCAAAATACTTGGCGTCACTGGATCAGGATCCGCTACATCAGAGGACACGTACCCAAGTGGTTTGGCATTGAGGATTCCTTCAACTTCAATCAAAACGGTAAGTAGCATGTCTTCAGGCACTGCTTGGGCCCCAATCACCACTTGTAAGGCCCTCTTGACTGAGCGAATCTCCCGCTCCCAGATCCCACCAAAGTGTGGGGATGCAGGTGGGTTGAATCTAAATATAATTTGATGTGAAGCTGAACTCTTCTGGAGCTGTGGTTCCATGTCAGCGAAGGCTTCCTTCAGTTCTCTTTCGGCACTTCTGAAGTTTGTTCCTTGATCGGAATAAATTTCTGATGGGGTTCCTTGGCGAGCGATGAATCTCCTCAGAGCCAAAAGAAAGGTGTCTGTGTCCAAGCTATTTATTTGATCTAGATGCACACACCTCGTCGTCAGGCACTTGAAGATCAAGCCCCAGCGCTTCTTGTTACGGTGTCCAACCTTCACTAGATAAGGTCCGAAACAGTCAACTCCCGTGGAGTAGAACGGCGGTTTGAACAGTCGCAAGCGTGCTGCTGGAAGATCAGCCATAAGAGGTACAGTTGGCTTTCCTCTCCATTTCTTGCACTCTGTGCAGGTTCTCTGGATGTGTTTGACCACCTGTCGTCCTTGCAACACCCACTACTGTCGTCGGAGCTCTGCAAACACTTGATCAGACCCCGGATGCAACAGCCGATTGTCCACTTCTCTAATAAGGAACTTCACCCACTTGTGATGAGGTTCCAGAACAATGGGATGAATGTCAACTGGGTGTGGTTCTTCCATGCGTTGGAAGCGGCCTCCAACTCTAATCAATTCGGTTGCCAAGTCCCACTCCGGTGAGAGACAGCTTAGTCGGCTGTTACAAGACACCTGTTTCCCCTTCCGAAGAGCCTTGACCTCATCAGGGAAGCTGTCCACTTGGCAGGTTCTCAAGACTTGTAGTTCAGCATCTCTATAACTTGTGGAAGGTGCCATTGGGTCTTGCAAGACTGACCCAAGCATGGACTGTTGTGTGGCATTCACCACCTCCGACCAGGTCGTGAACTGAGTTGCATCTGAAGTGGTAATTACTTCTGCTGTCTGAGTGAGGCCACAGAATGTGCTCCGCTTGAGTTCTTCAGTACCCTCTTTCTCCAAGTTCATTGAAGCTGAGGGCCAATGTTTGGAAGACTGGTGGGGAAAAACTGGACCCTCTATCCACCGGTTTGGGAGAATAAGTTCACCCACGGTCTTCCCGCGTGTGACATCATCGGCTGGGTTGCTCGGGGAGTCGACATATCTCCACTCATGATTTTGGGTGAGCTCCTGGATGGTCCTCATAAATCTGGGCCTTTACTGGGTCTCTCTTCAGCCGACGTTCAATGTGTAGGCTCCGTATGATGCCATCACGGCCTCCATCGTAGCACGTAGTGGTGGTGCATCCTTCTTGCGAGGCAGAGGCATGGCATATCTACGTGTGTCACCAACCTTCACTCGAACCGTACCTGACTCCAAGGTTTTGATTGCCTCTTGGTCCTGTCGGGAGCGCACTACCAACTTCTCACTTTGGAAAGGCAAGACATCAACCTGCCACAGTCGTTCCACCTGGCGGTATAGGTCATCGGCGAGTGATTGGACGTTGGTGAAGTAGAGGGCCTGTGCTTGAACCTGGTGGGGTGTGAGACCATCTGGTCCTTGCAGCGCCCATCCCAGCTCGGTATTGACGGCAGCTGGTCCTCCAAGTAGGCCTAAGCAGACCTGCTCCTTCGCTGCGATAAGACCTGTATTGTCTGCACCAATCAGGAGAAGGGGATACATCTTGTCAAAGGACTGAATTGGAAGTCCTCGAAGATGGTCGTAGCGCTTCTGCAGGGCTGCCACTGGGTAGGACTGTTCTGTCAAGGACAGGCGACTAGCTGTGAAGGCACCTTGAACTTTGTGTTTCACTTCAGGTTTGGTGGCAGACGATATATGGAAGTCCACTGAGGAGCCCGAAAGGTGTGCAACGTCATGGCGTATCGTTCTCAACGCCATGGACTCTGCTTCACCACTCAGGCCGAGGTAGCGTACTGCTGCAGGGAGTATAATTGTGCGCTCAGCACCGGCGTCCAGGATTGCGTAAGTATGTAGGGTTTTATTGCCATGGCTCACAATGACTGGGACGACCTTTAAGTAAACTTTGCTCGACTGCTTGGCAGGGATAAGAGTGGTCCCAACTGTGGGAGTCGTGAGATACACTTTGGAGCTCGGATTGGCGATTACATGCAGGACCTTTGGGAACAGGTGCATGGCTTCCAGCCGATTGTATCAGCAGTGCTGATATGAGGGCACAAGTTGGTGCAGGTACTGCACTGGGGGTAGTGGACGACTGATGCAAGGCGACGTACCTGTGGCCGATATCACAGGTTGGATGAGACGACTCCGGCGTGCTTGATCCACTGCTGCCGCTGTGCTGCTCCACTTCGTATTCATCTTTGCTGTCTGCAGGAGATGATTCGTCCCTCTTCACAGTTTTAGGCAACTGTTCTGGTGGAGGTGGCCTTCTTTGTCCCACTCCTTGAGTGGTGGACCCCATCTGATGCCCGAACACTGGCTCTGGCTGCCTCATTGTCCAAGTGGTATCGACCGGCGGACTTGATTGCTGCAGCCATTCAGGGTTGGCATTAATTGTCTGGGTTTCCACCAAGGACGGTGGCAGCATTACTTCAAAATCTTGAAGATATGCTGGAGGGCGCCTCCTTCTGGTCGTCTTTGGTGAATCTTCTGAGGCCACTCTCTGCTCTGCCATGTTTTAGCTACTGCAGGTGGGGCTGATCTGGCTCAAAGGACCAAATGTGAGGGATTTAATGCAAATGATGAGAATCCCTCCAATAATTTGCCAGTCTCCTCATCTGCAGTGGGCGCTCTGGTCAGAGAGTCACAGGACAGCAAGAGAGTGCACTCAATGGCTTTATTCAATAACAGGCAGTCAAGTTTGGGTGTGGTATCTGAGATAACAAAGAATGTAGATTCAGGTTTACAGAATGGTTAAATTATACATTTAATGCAAACAAATCACCATCTGAACTCAAAGGAAATTACTTACATGCCACATGGGCATCAACGCATCGCTGGCTGCCTTCTTCAGGAGTCCACAATACAACAGACCAAGAAGAAGAAACAATGGCCGCCAAACCTATTTATAGGGCCCGAGGACCTTCCCAGCTGCCCAGGCACTGCCCGAATAAAATAAAGATAAAAATAAGACAGAACGGGAAAAACAAGGAGGAATTCTATACAGAGTTACTAGAGGAAATTACAAATTGTATGAACAACAACAAAAAAAGATAAAGCAGTGAGAGTTTTGGACCTGAAAAACCTTTTACGCCAACTATCAATAGGGGCTTGGGTTGAACTGTTTAACAGGCAAAAGTTGAAGTTGCAAATAGGTGACCATAAATAAGAGGATATGAACAAAACATGTGGACTGTCACAGTGAGATGGCCACAAGTATTAATAGCATATATCATTGACGTAACAACAAAACAATTGAAATGACACGAATATTTTCTGCCCTGGGGGAAATGTGCAGCAGAAGGTGATGATGATCACAACAGGAGTGAATAAAGTAAGCCGGTTTTAAAGAAATAAAGTATCCTTCTCTTATCTAACTCTAAAAGGGGAAAATTCTTTTAATTTCAATCAAAATGATTGATTTGGATCTCCATCCATCTCTGAAACCAAGATTGAATTTTTATTCAAATGGATAGTAATGGATTTACAAAAAAGAGTTTTGTGTTTCTTACAGAGGTATTTATTAAAAGTCATTTTACATAAATAAACCTTGACTAATGAAAGCTAATCTAGTAAACCTAAATTCTAATTTTCTAAGTATGATATCATTTTAAGACAACCAATTATGTAATATTATGAGAGAAAAAGCAGCATTGACATTAAATCAAACATTCCTTTCAGCACATTATTTCAAGTTGAGTGATGCTTCAGAATAGCTTCCATCATAGATTATTGATCTGTTTAGGGTTCATGTCCAAGAGCAACTGGTATGAGGTGAAACCTTAAACATCACATGTATTGACTTACAACATGTGTCTCCTTTTTACCGTCACCCTTTCCTTATTTGGCACATACACTACATATAACTTGGCTGTGTCAGCAAAGCCCCTGTGAATATAAGGACCCCTTTGGAGACATCAGTGTGGAACAGGAGACCCGTGAGTTGGTGGTAAATATTGTTTAGTTGTTGTGTGTTTTTGATTTTTCAAATTAGTTAAACCACTTAAATATCTCCAAATTCAACAAATCAAAATGTTCACATTTTTGAAATTTCTAACTGTTGAATTTTCTTTTCTTATCACATATATTCTTTTAACAGCCACAGAGAATACAATTCCCCATAGGAGCAGCAAGGTAAAGGCAACATAACAATTAATTGATTGATCCTTAAATAACTAAAAATGTGTCAAATTATTCTGATATTCTCAGTTCAGCAGTAATATTATACAGTATTAAGCTGGATTCCATTGCTAAAAAAAACCCCACACAAATTAGTCTAGTCATTATCTTAATTAACATAACTTAAGTCATTCAAATCCTCTGTAATTATCTAACAGACATAAGCCGCCACCATGAGTACAGATGCGGAGATGGCCATTTATGGCAAAGCTGCCATTTATCTCCGGAAACCAGAGAAGGAGAGAATTGAGGCTCAAAACAAACCTTTTGATGCCAAGAGTGCCTGCTACGTAGCTGATGCTAAAGAGCTGTACTTGAAGGGAACAATTCTCAAGAAAGATGGTGCTAAGGTCACGGTCAAAGTCCTGGGTACTGAGGAGGTGGGTATCATTTAAGTCCAGATGAATTAAGAGTAAACATGGTTAAAAATTGCTTCAAAAATACTGTCGCTCTTGCAGGAGAGGACAGTCAAAGAAGATGACGTCACTCCAATGAATCCTCCCAAATTTGACAAAATTGAGGACATGGCTATGATGACCCATCTCAATGAAGCCTCTGT
Source organism: Takifugu flavidus (assembly GCF_003711565.1). Lineage (NCBI taxonomy): Eukaryota > Metazoa > Chordata > Actinopteri > Tetraodontiformes > Tetraodontidae > Takifugu > Takifugu flavidus. The sequence goes on from NC_079532.1 coordinate 10,663,938, forward strand.
GTTGTATAATCTCAAAGAGCGTTATGCAGCATGGATGATCTACGTAAGACACTGACTGATGGGATACCGGACGTTTGCTAAATGGTGAAGATGGACTAACAACTGATTATCTCTGGTTACTTTCAGACCTATTCTGGGTTGTTCTGTGCCACTGTGAATCCTTACAAATGGCTTCCTGTGTACGATTCTGAAGTTGTAAGTGCCTATAGAGGCAAGAAGCGTATGGAGGCTCCACCCCACATCTTCTCTGTTTCTGACAATGCATATCAAAACATGCTCACAGGTAAGCGATAGGAAAATAAATGAATAAAAAACAGGTTTTTGTATGTACATTAGCAAATATTTATAATTTTTTTGTTTTCTCTAACAGACAGGGAAAATCAGTCTGTCCTGATCACGTAAGTTATATTTGTTAAATTTGATCAAATACATACGTTCAACTGATTTTTAACAAATCTTTACATGCACCTAGTGGAGAATCTGGTGCTGGAAAGACTGTCAACACCAAGCGTGTCATTCAGTACTTTGCCACAATCGCTGTTGGTGGTGGAGAAAAAGAAGGAATCAAAGATGGGAGTATGTTACCTTAGCCAATGATAAATATGTATTTTTCCTGTCCTAAACACACACTAAGTCCTTTCACATCACTTCTAATGACTATAGGGCTCACTTGAGGATCAGATTATTGCTGCTAACCCCCTCTTGGAAGCTTATGGTAATGCCAAAACTGTGAGGAATGACAACTCGTCTCGTTTTGTAAGTACAGAGAGATTTTTAATTGTGTGAGTTTTCTTCCTTTTGGCCCCTTCATATTCATACTTTTTTCCTCAATAGGGTAAATTCATCCGAATTCATTTTGGCACAAGCGGCAAACTGTCTAGTGCTGATATTGAGACATGTAAGTAAGACTTAAGGTGATGCACACATTCCCATTTTGGCCAAGCTCTAACTGTTAAACCACTTTGACAGATCTGCTGGAGAAGTCTAGAGTGACGTTCCAGCTTCCCGATGAAAGAGGCTACCATATCTTCTACCAGATGATGACCAACCACAAACCTGAGCTGATTGGTAAACACTACTTGTAATCTAGCAAGTTTTTTTTCTAACATTCAACAGACTACTGACTTTTTAACTTTTTTTTTTCTTCTAGAAATGTCACTTATCACGACCAACCCCTATGACTTCCCCATGTGTAGCCAGGGTCAGATCACTGTGGCCAGCATTGACGACAAAGTTGAGCTGGAAGCTACTGATGTGAGACTTATGAAGCTGAAAACTCAAAATGATCAGTTGTCTCTGGCATTGTTAAAAGAAATGAAAAAACAGGACCATTTGGAATCTTTATATTTGCATTTCTGTTTGATTAGAATGCTATTGATATCCTGGGCTTCTCTAATGAAGAAAAGATGAGCATCTACAAAATGACTGGTGCTGTGCTTCATCATGGTAACATGAAGTTCAAGCAGAAACAACGTGAGGAGCAGGCTGAGCCTGATGGCACAGAGGGTGAGTGTAAAGTAGAAAAAGTCTTTATTGGACTTGCAGCAACTGCAGCAAGGAAAGTCAAGGCCACATCCTCTATGCACTAACTACAAAGTGTGACATGATTTTCAGATGCTGACAAAGTTGCTTATTTGCTGGGCTTGAACTCTGCTGATATGCTGAAGGCTCTGTGCTATCCCAGGGTGAAAGTCGGAAATGAGTTTGTTACCAAGGGACAGACAGTCCCTCAGGTATGGGAGAGGAATCATGCACGTTTGAAATTGTTCACAGTCTGAGACAATGCAGCTAAGAATAAATGTTCCAGCTTTATCCTGTCTGTATGAGTAACTTTTGTGAGACATCAGCTAAGGAATAGAAGACACATATTGATATTCATTTTTGCAAACCAGTAGTCCAGGTTTATTTACACCACATGTCTGCTTTTTCAGGTTAATAACTCAGTGCCTGCCTTGGCTAAATCTATCTATGAGAGGATGTTCTTGTGGATGGTCGTCCGTATCAACCAGATGTTGGACACTAAACAGCCAAGGCAGTTCTTCATTGGTGTCTTGGATATTGCTGGCTTTGAGATTTTTGATGTAAATCAAACAACAAACTGTTCACCTTCAGTCTTTGAATAGCCTTGGTGTCAGGCATTATACTGAACAACTGTATCCTTACAGTACAACAGCATGGAGCAGCTGTGTATCAACTTTACCAATGAAAAACTGCAACAGTTCTTCAATCACCACATGTTTGTCCTGGAACAAGAAGAATACAAGAAGGAGGGTATTCACTGGGAGTTCATTGACTTTGGTATGGACTTGGCTGCCTGCATTGAGCTGATTGAGAAGGTATTATTCTAGTTGTATCTTGAGACCCTTTTATATCTATGTATTTCTTGGTTTGGCTACAGTTGAATATGTAACTTACATCTGTGTATTTGCACACCTTTTCTAGCCTATGGGCATCTTCTCCATCCTTGAAGAGGAGTGCATGTTCCCCAAGGCCACAGACACATCCTTTAAGAACAAGCTGTATGATCAGCATCTGGGCAAAAACAAAGCTTTTGAAAAGCCAAAGCCAGCCAAGGGAAAGGCTGAGGCCCACTTCTCCCTGGTGCACTATGCTGGTACTGTGGACTACAATATCAGTGGCTGGCTGGACAAGAACAAGGATCCACTGAATGAGTCGGTTGTGCAGCTGTATCAGAAGTCTCCAGTTAAGCTGCTCTCTACCCTGTATCCTCCTGTTGTGGATGGTAGGACTTTTACTTCAGTAAATTCAACCGCAATGGGTCTAAATCAGCCAAACTTATGAACTTAAATTATCTACAGAGCCTGCTGGTGGCAAGAAGGGAGGCAAGAAGAAGGGTGGCTCTATGCAGACTGTGTCTTCACAATTTAGGGTAAGATTACATCATTTTTTAAAATTGTTTCTTCTTGAAAGTAACTCAAGTATCTCAGTAATAATATATAACCATTTTGGCCCCACAGGAGAACTTGGGCAAGCTCATGACCAACTTGAGGAGCACCCATCCTCACTTTGTGCGTTGCTTGATTCCCAACGAGTCAAAAACTCCAGGTATAAAAACCACACCACAATCACAACAGAATGTTTGTGGTCAGGTTTTGTTTACATTGGATCTCTCAATGATGTGCTACTTTCACAACAGTGAAATTTTATTTCAAATAATAAACATTTGCTCTTTTAACAGGTTTGATGGAGAACTTCCTTGTCATCCATCAGCTCAGGTGTAATGGTGTGCTGGAGGGTATCAGAATCTGCAGGAAAGGTTTCCCAAGCAGAATCGTCTATGGTGATTTCAAGCAGAGGTATTCTGTCCAAAAAAAGAAGCATTTTAAATGCAATATGTACAAATTTATCATGAAGACTCCTGACTGTCTCCATAAAGATACAAGGTCTTGAATGCCAGTGTCATCCCTGAGGGTCAGTTCATTGATAAGAAGGCTTCAGAGAAGCTTCTTGGATCAATTGATGTTGATCACGACCAGTACAGGTTCGGCCATACCAAGGTAATACGATGTACCCTAGTGCCGGATATGATATATAAAACTTGGGAAATAGTTTAAACAATTGAGGAAATGTCAAAAAATGCCTGATGTATCATTAAAAATATGAATTACCTCTGTTTCTCAGGTGTTTTTCAAGGCTGGTCTTCTGGGTACACTTGAGGAGATGAGAGATGACAAACTGGCAGCTCTGGTCACCATGACTCAGGCTCTCTGCCGTGGTTATCTCATGAGAAAAGAATTTGTGAAGATGACTGCAAGGAGGCACGTAGAAAGCAGATGTATTTAGGTGCACGTCGATTTTGTAAATGTCAATAAATTAACGGCACACTCTTCTTATCGACAGGGATGCCATATATACCATTCAATACAACGTCCGCTCATTCATGAATGTGAAAAACTGGCCATGGATGCACGTGTACTATAAGATCAAGCCTCTCCTGAAGAGTGCAGAAACTGAAAAGGAGTTAGCTCAGATGAAGGAGAACTATGAGAAGATGCAGACAGACTTGGCTGCTGCCCTGGCCAAGAAGAAGGAACTAGAGGAGAAGATGGTGTCCCTTTTGCAGGAGAAGAATGATCTCCAGCTGCAAGTGGCATCAGTAAGTGCAGAGTCAGAAACTGAGTTTCTTAGGGGATTCATTGATGTTGTCCTAACTTCAGTTATCATTGAAAAAAATAGGAGTCAGAGAATCTGTCTGATGCTGAGGAAAGATGTGAAGGTCTTATCAAGAGCAAGATTCAACTGGAGGCAAAGCTGAAGGAGACCACTGAGAGACTAGAGGATGAAGAAGAAATCAATGCTGAGCTGACTGCCAAGAAGAGAAAGCTGGAGGACGAATGCTCTGAGCTGAAGAAGGATATTGATGACTTGGAACTCACCTTGGCCAAAGTGGAGAAGGAGAAACATGCCACTGAAAATAAGGTTCGTGCCGAGTATTCGGCATACTGCCTACCATATGGCTTTCAATGTGAAGACTACTGTAGAGAATAATGACACACACACCTTACTTTTGAAATTAGGTGAAAAACCTGACTGAGGAAATGGCTTCTCAAGATGAGAGCATTGCTAAGTTGACCAAGGAGAAGAAAGCTCTTCAGGAGGCTCATCAGCAGACTCTTGATGATCTGCAAGCTGAGGAAGACAAGGTTAATACTCTGACCAAGGCCAAGACCAAACTTGAGCAGCAAGTGGATGATGTAAGTTTCCAAGGACATACAAATCAACAAATACTGTATCTTTATTGAGATAATAATGAAGTCATATTGATGCTCAGCTTGAAGGCTCTTTGGAACAAGAAAAGAAGCTGCGCATGGACCTTGAGAGAGCCAAAAGAAAGCTGGAGGGTGATCTGAAACTGGCGGCAGGAGTCCATAATGGATCTGGAGAATGACAAGCAGCAGTCTGACGAGAAAATGAAAAAGTATAGTAGCCCCCCTAAATATAAACAATAACCAGTCCATTTGTTGGAATGGGAACTGTATTAAGACACACAGTCATACAATAGCCAAGTATGTATACGTATGTACATACATGTTCAAATGATAGATTTTGTCCTCTTTTACCCTCTCAGGAAGGACTTTGAAATCAGTCAGCTTCTCAGCAAAATTGAAGATGAGCAGTCCCTGGGTGCTCAGCTCCAAAAGAAGATCAAGGAACTTCAGGTAACAACATGTACTGTTGTTACCATGTCGAAAAGACAGCTGTTTTCATTTTATAAAGTAAGAGTATTCCTTCAAATAACAAGCCACCTTTACTACCAACAGGCCCGTATTGAGGAACTGGAGGAAGAGATTGAGGCTGAGCGCGCTGCCCGTGCTAAGGTTGAGAAGCAGAGAGCTGACCTTTCCAGAGAACTTGAAGAAATCAGTGAAAGGCTGGAGGAAGCTGGTGGAGCCACTGCTGCTCAGATTGAGATGAACAAGAAGCGTGAAGCCGAGTTCCAGAAGCTGCGTCGTGACCTGGAGGAGTCCACTCTTCAGCATGAGGCCACTGCAGCTGCTCTTCGCAAGAAGCAGGCTGACAGCGTTGCTGAGCTGGGAGAGCAGATCGACAACCTCCAGAGAGTCAAGCAGAAGCTTGAGAAAGAAAAGAGCGAATACAAGATGGAGATCGATGACCTGTCTAGCAACATGGAGGCTGTCGCTAAAGCCAAGGTATGAAACCTGTTTACGTGTTAACTTGTAAATCTGTCAAAATACGTAGTGAAATTTGACTGTTGTTATCGACCTCTCCTTTCCTTCTTAGGGAAACCTGGAAAAGATGTGCCGTACTCTTGAGGACCAACTCAGTGAACTGAAGACCAAGAATGATGAAAATGTCCGCCAGATCAATGATCTGGGTGCCCAAAAAGCACGTCTCCTGACAGAAAATGGTATTTATGAGTTTGCACAAAATGATCGATTGTTGATCCTTTAAAGAACTGACAACCATTCATGCGATATGACATTCCATCAGGTGAGTTTGGCCGTCAGATTGAGGAGAAAGAAGCTCTCGTCTCACAACTGACCAGAGGAAAACAGGCCTTCACGCAGCAAATTGATGAGCTGAAGAGACAGATTGAAGAGGAGGTCAAGGTTAGTAAAGCTCAGTGTGTGTAAATTCCATTCACGGATTAGAGCTTTTGTACATGGGTTGATTTTCTTACACCAGGCCAAGAATGCTCTTGCCCATGGGCTGCAATCAGCCCGCCATGACTGTGATCTGCTGAGGGAGCAGTTTGAAGAGGAGCAGGAGGCCAAGGCTGAGCTGCAGCGTGGAATGTCCAAGGCTAACAGTGAGGTGGCTCAGTGGAGAACCAAGTATGAAACTGATGCTATCCAGCGCACTGAGGAGCTTGAAGAAGCCAAGTGAGTAACATTCAAATAACGAATTGATATAGAGGGGGCACACTGATACCCATGCTTAAGAGGAAATACGGTGGCAAGTGGAGCACACCTGAGATGTACACTTTTATAACTCAAAATGATAAACTATTAACAGGAAGAAGCTGGCCCAACGTCTTCAAGAGGCCGAGGAACAGATTGAGGCAGTGAATTCCAAGTGTGCTTCACTTGAGAAAACCAAACAAAGGCTCCAGAGTGAGGTTGAAGACCTCATGATTGATGTGGAGAGGGCCAATGGACTGGCTGCCAACCTGGACAAGAAGCAGAGAAACTTTGACAAGGTTTCAACATCTTTGATGTGCTATGTGAAGATTGAAGGCTAACGTTCTTTAGATTTTATTAAACCAAGTCGAAAAACTGTGTCTGTTACTCAGGTCTTAGCAGAATGGAAACAGAAGTATGAGGAAGGTCAGGCTGAGCTTGAGGGAGCTCAGAAGGAGGCACGTTCTCTTGGAACTGAGCTCTTCAAAATGAAGAACTCTTATGAGGAAGCTTTGGATCAGCTGGAGACCATGAAGCGTGAAAACAAGAATCTCCAGCGTAAGTGCTGACCACACCATGTTGATCATTTGCCATGTGCTAAAAACAATTGTATATCTTTGGTATATATATCTATCCTAAAGTATACTCTGAAATAGAAGTTTGAAGACAAATGTACACGTGTGTCTTTGTAGAGGAGATCTCAGATCTAACCGAACAAATTGGTGAGACTGGCAAGAGCATCCACGAGCTGGAGAAGGCCAAAAAGCAGGTGGAGACAGAGAAGGCTGAGATCCAGACAGCTCTTGAGGAGGCAGAGGTACTTTTAGAAATCACTTTTGACAAATTTAAAGCTCCCTTAAGAATACATTTTGGAGACAATCTTTAATGAATACTTGAATATTTAGGGAACTTTGGAACACGAAGAGTCCAAGATCCTTCGCGTCCAACTGGAGCTCAACCAGATTAAGGGTGAGATAGACAGGAAGCTGGCAGAGAAAGATGAGGAAATTGAGCAGATCAAAAGGAACAGCCAGAGGGTGACTGACTCCATGCAGAGCACTCTGGATTCTGAGGTCAGGAGCAGGAACGATGCCCTGAGAATCAAGAAGAAGATGGAAGGAGACTTGAATGAAATGGAGATTCAGTTGAGCCATGCTAATCGTCAGGCTGCTGAGTCCCAGAAGCAACTGAGAAATGTGCAGGCACAGCTCAAGGTATGTTAGCACACACTGCTGGATCATCTGTCCTAATTTGGAATCAACATTAATATTTGAGCAACATTTTTCCACCAGGATGCACAACTACACCTTGATGATGCCGTCAGAGCTCAGGAGGACCTCAAGGAACAGGCTGCAATGGTGGACCGCAGAAATGGTCTAATGATTGCTGAAATCGAGGAGCTTAGAGCTGCACTGGAACAGACGGAAAGAAGCCGTAAAATTGCTGAGCAGGAGCTGGTGGATGCCAGTGAGCGTGTTGGACTTCTGCACTCTCAGGTGAAAAGGCACCTCCTTTCATCTTTCTATCTAACTTGTAATGAAAATGGAGATACTAAAATATCATTCGTGGATTTCTTTTTCACTGTAGAACACCAGCCTCATGAACACCAAGAAGAAGCTCGAGTCTGATCTGGTTCAGATCCAGAGTGAAGTGGATGACACGGTTCAGGAAGCCAGGAATGCAGAGGAGAAGGCCAAGAAAGCAATTACTGATGTAAGTTTAATTAGTTTTTGATGTGTTGTGTTTGCAGCTATACGTTTCAAGATATTATGAGCTCCTTCTACATTCTCCAGGCTGCCATGATGGCTGAGGAATTGAAAAAGGAGCAGGACACCAGTGCACATCTGGAGCGAATGAAGAAGAATCTGGAAGTTGCTGTTAAAGATCTGCAGCACCGATTGGATGAGGCTGAGAACCTTGCCATGAAGGGTGGCAAAAAGCAACTCCAAAAGCTCGAGTCAAGGGTAAATACGGAATAAAAGTGTGAATGTGAATTTGGATGCATATGAAATTGTCCATAACATTCTGCTGCTTTCATAAAGGTACGAGAGCTGGAAACCGAGGTTGAGGCTGAGCAGAGACGTGGGGCTGATGCTGTTAAGGGTGTCCGCAAATATGAGAGGAGAGTGAAAGAGCTCACCTACCAGGTAGTCTAATGTTCCAAACATTAATATCATAAATCTAATGTTTGCAGCCTCTGTGAAGAGTCATGTATGGTTTTAATTTTTTTCTCAAAGACTGAGGAGGACAAGAAAAATGTTACCAGACTGCAAGATCTGGTGGACAAATTGCAGCTCAAGGTGAAGGCCTACAAGAGGCAATCTGAGGAGGCGGTAAGGACCAGTATGCTATCGAAATATTTTCAATTACGCCATTTGTGTCTGTTTTTTCATGATTTACATGTGGTATTTCAGGAGGAGCAAGCTAATGTTCACTTGTCCAAGTGCCGGAAAATTCAGCATGAGTTGGAGGAGGCTGAGGAGCGTGCTGACATTGCAGAGTCCCAGGTCAACAAGCTCAGAGCCAAAAGCCGTGACTCTGGAAAGGTAAATAACATCTGGCCTTTAATTTACTTCCAAGCTTTGTTTACAGATCTGTTGATCCCTTTACCTGTATACACATGTGTAAACTCATGAATAAGTTACTGATGTACCTTTATTTCACAGGGAAAAGATGCAGCTGAGTAACAAGATCCAGCCTGGGTTGTTTGTAGTCATATAATATGATGTAAAATAAACCATAATAAACATTTTTGCTCTTGACTTTCTCCGTGTCATTTTGATTTAACTTCTTTTGCAATCCACTAATGTAGTTCACAGATGCAAAGTAAAGCGATTTATAGGGGATCATCACCTGTTGCACCAGTTTACTTACTAAAAAGTTTGTCAGTGGATTTTACTATTTCTCAAAACTGATTAATAACTTTCTTGGTGTTAATATTCAGAAGATACAAAACAATTGCCAAACATTGACTTTCTGTTAAATCTTTCAAGAAATTAACAAAATGTTTTACATGTGGGATTTTTTTTTTTTTTTACGTCAAGCTGCATATCGGAATTGAGTTGCTGAACAAAAGTCAGATTTGTGAACAAGTCAAGACCACTATGACTACTTTGGAATAGTCAAAGCTTCAGTCAATACCAGGAGAAGATTCTTCAAATATACAAAAAAAGTTCAAAAGAACAGAAATATTATTCAAAGATAAGAATAACCTACTGCCAAAACATATCCAGGGAATGTTCACAGACTGAACTTTCAAAACACAAGTTTAAGTCAACATTGGCATATTGAGCTGTGGGAAGACTGTCAAACAATTTGCAGATATTTAATGTTTAAACATCCATCAGTTTAAAAAAAACTGCAAACAGATTTCTAAACTGATATATAGTGGAGGTAGTGTGTTAGATTTATGTGCATATTTATATAATTTGCATATTATGCAAAGCTGAACCAAAAAAAGTAACACAATTGCAACCAATAATTATTTTTGCATATATATTTTCCACATATTTCTGAATTTAGAATAGTTGTAAAAGTATAAATGAGTATCAATTTTATGATAATTTAATGTACTGACATAATCTCACAGGGTAGTAAGGTAAATATTGATTTTAGCATTTTTTGATGAGACACTGTTCAAAAATTGTTCTCACTATAAAATGATTAAAACAGAAGAAAACCCTTCAAGATTATCTCGTATAGGGTACCATTCGCACAAATAAATTTAGATTAGCAATTGGTGAATCTCAGCCGATACCAGCCTTATTTCAAAGTATTGGTACTCATAATAACTGGCGATACCAGTCACCAATACTCAAGAGAAAAAAAAAACACAAAACATCAGCTTGTGTCAAGTCGTGCTCTTTGGCAGAAGATGGTGGTAAATCATTGGCTCATGCCCTGTTAAGACAAACACAGCACGCTGCACATACAAACTTGGCTGCTTGCATCTCAATTCAGGAATTGCAGAATGCCTGCCAAAAGAACCTTGAGCAGGACCAGGCTCATGTAGGGGAAACATCCTGCTGGGCTGCTGGCTGGGTAGAGAGGGAAGAGAAGGGGAGGACAGGTAGAGGATAGATTAGGTAGGAGAGAGAGAGGAGAGGAGAGGAGAGGAGAGGAGAGAGAGAGGAGAGGAGAGGAGAGGGCTTGAAGGAAAGTGCATCTGGAAGATTGGGTACAATGAAAGCTGTTTGTGTATATTCATAAGAGTCTCACAAATCAAACACTAATATATATATATAAATAAAAGCCTTTTGGTCTTGAGGGTAAATAATGTGTGAATAGTACCTGCTGTGCAAAATCAAAACTGTAATCCATCCTAATCTTCTTGGTTGCTGGTGGGTGGTTCCAAAAGACAACTGGGTGTCAGAACATGGCTCTCTACAGTCAGCAGTCATCTCATTTTACACACCCCTCTCTTTTTGGACAAGAGCAAGGTGATCTTGTTGCTTCGTAACTGCTTCCGACTTTCTCTCTTCTGGGAGATTTGCACTTCATACCAGCTGTCCGTTACTCTGTTGGCATTGCCAGCAGAGATCTGCGCATGGCCTACAACTTCTGATGGAGTCGAGCACTAAAAACTGGTTTGCAATGGCAGAAAGTGACTTCGAATGAACAATAATGTAATGTACATAACATAGATAATTGGGACATTAATGAAATGCACCCGGTAAAAAACTGAAAAGTAGTCCTGCAAACTTTGTTGTCTTTGATCAAATAAGAAGTTCGGGGGTGCTATATATTCCTTGTTGGCTTTTTGTTGGATGTAGTCATCTCAGAAGTAACTACCGTACATCTGTTTAACTCAAGGTGTTCAATAACTCTTATAACCTGCCTTTTTCGGCTTGTCAAGAGTCCATTTATGTTGTATGTAAGCTCTGAAGTTTTGGGCTACACGACTGCTTCAAAGGGGAGAATTATCTTTTCTTCTGTAGCATTTGCAGTCAGTTATGGATCATCTCAATTTCTCTGTCTTTGTCACCTTCAAATATTACCGTAGATATAGTTCCTCCCCTGCTCAAGGTCTTCATCTTCAGCTAGGGCAAACTGTAGAGTGGGGATTTTCTCCTGTGTAATGCAATCACTTGTCAATGTCTTGGGTTTCAACTTCAAGTTCAGGTTCAGAACCAGAAGAGAGATTGCGTCGGCATAACCAAAGCATCCGTCTTGTTAAAGAAGCACTGCTCAAGATTTGCGCTACAACAGCCACGATTTAGCTCTTATGCTATATGTTTTTCCTGATACATCTTCATTCAACGATGAAAACAGGCAGCTTCCAGATGTAGCAGTAAGGTTTACTACCCTACTTTAAATGCTGGAGTGGTTGCTTAAGTAGCCATGTGATTCTATTTTAACATGCAGCTGATTGGGCAAAAACAAAAGGACAAAAACACTTAACCAACACTTAGCCAGTATACTAATTTACTGTTGTATCACAGCACCCCCAACTAGGACCCAGACACCTACGGGAATTCCTTCAAAACAATGAAAATTTAAATACAAAGTTTATATCTTTAAGTCCTGTCTTGACCTTGCACTTGACTGACAATATGGTACAAGGACCTGTTAGAAAAACTAATTTGCATATGAATTAACTCACGGTTCACTGGCTTTGACAATGGTTACACACATTAGCTTATGTTACCCTCGAAATAATGTCTCTAAACTGCACAAATAAAAATACTTTCGTAAACATATGGAGATAATTAGACAAGATGGTGGCAGCAGCCAAAATATGAGCAAAAGTGATTTTTCTGCACTGAAAATAGATCTCAAACTAATATGTTACAAATAGATATCAAACAAAGCTCATCGTAGAAAAGTAAATTTGAACACACCCGCAAAATAAAAAGATAGAAAACCAATGCTCATTTAATGTTCAGTTGCATATTAAAAAAACAGGTATCTTGAGCTTTTTCGTGAATCCAAATTGTATTACAATTTTCACTGATTATTCAGTAAGAGGAATTGATTTACAACTCCCAGTAATTTTTATGAAGAGCACCTTTCATTTTACATAATTAAGCCTCATGAAATCAAAACTCATCAAACTTAATTTCCAGCGAATAAGTGAATCATTACACAAAAAAGTGTATTGTTGAATGAAAAACTGTGGCACAGTATAATGATAAAACATGCAGCATTGGTACGGAATCAAACATTCCTTTTAGGACATTATCAAGTTGAGTGATGCTTCAAAATAGCTTCCATCATAGATTATTGATCTGTTTAGGGTTCATGTCCAAGAGCAACTGGTATGAGGTGAAACCTTAAACATCACATGTATTGACTTACAACATGTGTCTCCTTTTCACTGTCAGCCTTTCCTTATTTGGCACATACACTACATATAACTTGGCTGTGTCAGCAAAGCCCCTGTAAATATAAGGACCCCTTTGGAGACATCAGTGTGGAACAGGAGACCCGTGAGTTGGTGGTAAATATTGTTTAGTTGTTGTGTGTTTTTGTTTTTTCAAATTAGTTAAACCACTTAAATATCTTTCCAAATTCAACAAATCAAAATGTTCACATTTTTGAAATTTCTAACTGTTGAATTTTCTTTTCTTATCACATATATTCTTTTAACAGCCACAGAGAATACAATTCCCCATAGGAGCAGCAAGGTAAAGGCAACATAACAATTAATTGATTGATCCTTAAATAACTAAAAATGTGTCAAATTATTCTGATATTCTCAGTTCAGCAGTAATATTATACAGTATTAAGCTGGATTCCATTGCTAAAAAAAACCCACACAAATTAGTCTAGTCATTATCTTAATTAACATAACTTAAGTCATTCAAATCCTCTGTAATTATCTAACAGACATAAGCCGCCACCATGAGTACAGATGCGGAGATGGCCATTTATGGCAAAGCTGCCATTTATCTCCGGAAACCAGAGAAGGAGAGAATTGAGGCTCAAAACAAACCTTTTGATGCCAAGAGTGCCTGCTACGTAGCTGATGCTAAAGAGCTGTACTTGAAGGGAACAATTCTCAAGAAAGATGGTGCTAAGGTCACGGTCAAAGTCCTGGGTACTGAGGAGGTGGGTATCATTTAAGTCCAGATGAATTAAGAGTAAACATGGTTAAAAATTGCTTCAAAAATACTGTCGCTCTTGCAGGAGAGGACAGTCAAAGAAGATGACGTCACTCCAATGAATCCTCCCAAATTTGACAAAATTGAAGACATGGCTATGATGACCCATCTCAATGAAGCCTCTGTGTTGTATAATCTCAAAGAGCGTTATGCAGCATGGATGATCTACGTAAGACACTGACTGATGGGATACCGGACGTTTGCTGAATGGTGAAGATGGACTAACAACTGATTATCTCTGGTTACTTTCAGACCTATTCTGGGTTGTTCTGTGCCACTGTGAATCCTTACAAATGGCTTCCTGTGTACGATTCTGAAGTTGTAAGTGCCTATAGAGGCAAGAAGCGTATGGAGGCTCCACCCCACATCTTCTCTGTTTCTGACAATGCATATCAAAACATGCTCACAGGTAAGCGATAGGAAAATAAATGAATAAAAAACAGGTTTTGTATGTACATTAGCAAATATTTATAATTTTTTTGTTTTCTCTAACAGACAGGGAAAATCAGTCTGTCCTGATCACGTAAGTTATATTTGTTAAATTTGATCAAATACATACGTTCAACTGATTTTTAACAAATCTTTACATGCACCTAGTGGAGAATCTGGTGCTGGAAAGACTGTCAACACCAAGCGTGTCATTCAGTACTTTGCCACAATCGCTGTTGGTGGTGGAGAAAAGAAGAAGGAATCAAAGATGGGAGTATGTTACCTTAGCCAATGATAAATATGTATTTTTCCTGTCCTAAACACACACTAAGTCCTTTCACATCACTTCTAATGACTATAGGGCTCACTTGAGGATCAGATTATTGCTGCTAACCCCCTCTTGGAAGCTTATGGTAATGCCAAAACTGTGAGGAATGACAACTCTTCTCGTTTTGTAAGTACAGAGAGATTTGTAATTGTGTGAGTTTTCTTCTTCTTTTGCCCCTTCATATTCATACTTTTTTCCTCAATAGGGTAAATTCATCCGAATTCATTTTGGCACAAGCGGCAAACTGTCTAGTGCTGATATTGAGACATGTAAGTAAGACTTAAGGTGATGCACACATTCCCATTTTGGCCAGGCTCTAACTGTTAAACCACTTTGACAGATCTGCTGGAGAAGTCTAGAGTGACGTTCCAGCTTCCCGATGAAAGAGGCTACCATATCTTCTACCAGATGATGACCAACCACAAACCTGAGCTGATTGGTAACACTACTTGTAATCTAGCAAGTTTTTTTTTCTAACATTCAACAGACTACTGACTTTTTAACTTTTTTTTTTCTTCTAGAAATGTCACTTATCACGACCAACCCCTATGACTTCCCCATGTGTAGCCAGGGTCAGATCACTGTGGCCAGCATTGACGACAAAGTTGAGCTGGAAGCTACTGATGTGAGACTTATGAAGCTGAAAACTCAAAATGATCAGTTGTCTCTGGCATTGTTAAAAGAAATGAAAAACAGGACCATTTGGAATCTTTATATTTGCATTTCTGTTTGATTAGAATGCTATTGATATCCTGGGCTTCTCTAATGAAGAAAAGATGAGCATCTACAAAATGACTGGTGCTGTGCTTCATCATGGTAACATGAAGTTCAAGCAGAAACAACGTGAGGAGCAGGCTGAGCCTGATGGCACAGAGGGTGAGTGTAAAGTAGAAAAAGTCTTTATTGGACTTGCAGCAACTGCAGCAAGGAAAGTCAAGGCCACATCCTCTATGCACTAACTACAAAGTGTGACATGATTTTCAGATGCTGACAAAGTTGCTTATTTGCTGGGCTTGAACTCTGCTGATATGCTGAAGGCTCTGTGCTATCCCAGGGTGAAAGTTGGAAATGAGTTTGTTACCAAGGGACAGACAGTCCCTCAGGTATGGGAGAGGAATTATGCACGTTTGAAATTGTTCACAGTCTGAGACAATGCAGCTAAGAATAAATGTTCCAGCTTTATCCTGTCTGTATGAGTAACTTTTGTGAGACATCAGCTAAGGAATAGAAGACACACATATTGATATTCATTTTTGCAAACCAGTAGTCCAGGTTTATTTACACCACATGTCTGCTTTTTCAGGTTAATAACTCAGTGCCTGCCTTGGCTAAATCTATCTATGAGAGGATGTTCTTGTGGATGGTCGTCCGTATCAACCAGATGTTGGACACTAAACAGCCAAGGCAGTTCTTCATTGGTGTCTTGGATATTGCTGGCTTTGAGATTTTTGATGTAAATCAAACAACAAACTGTTCACCTTCAGTCTTTGAATAGCCTTGGTGTCAGGCATTATACTGAACAACTGTATCCTTACAGTACAACAGCATGGAGCAGCTGTGTATCAACTTTACCAATGAAAAACTGCAACAGTTCTTCAATCACCACATGTTTGTCCTGGAACAAGAAGAATACAAGAAGGAGGGTATTCACTGGGAGTTCATTGACTTTGGTATGGACTTGGCTGCCTGCATTGAGCTGATTGAGAAGGTATTATTCTAGTTGTATCTTGAGACCCTTTTATATCTATGTATTTCTTGGTTTGGCTACAGTTGAATATGTAACTTACATCTGTGTATTTGCACACCTTTTCTAGCCTATGGGCATCTTCTCCATCCTTGAAGAGGAGTGCATGTTCCCCAAGGCCACAGACACATCCTTTAAGAACAAGCTGTATGATCAGCATCTGGGCAAAAACAAAGCTTTTGAAAAGCCAAAGCCAGCCAAGGGAAAAGCTGAGGCCCACTTCTCCCTGGTGCACTATGCTGGTACTGTGGACTACAATATCAGTGGCTGGCTGGACAAGAACAAGGATCCACTGAATGAGTCTGTTGTGCAGCTGTATCAGAAGTCTTCAGTTAAGCTGCTCTCTACCCTGTATCCTCCTGTTGTGGAAGGTAGGACTTTTGCTTCAGCAAATTCAACCGCAATGGGTCTAAATCAGCCAAACTTATGAACTTAAATTATCTACAGAGCCCGCTGGTGGCAAGAAGGGAGGCAAGAAGAAGGGTGGCTCTATGCAGACTGTGTCTTCACAATTTAGGGTAAGATTACATCATTTTTAAAATTGTTTCTTCTTGAAAGTAACTCAAGTATCTCAGTAATAATATATAACCATTTTGGCCCCACAGGAGAACTTGGGCAAGCTCATGACCAACTTGAGGAGCACCCATCCTCACTTTGTGCGTTGCTTGATTCCCAACGAGTCAAAAACTCCAGGTATAAAAACCACACCACAATCACAACAGAATGTTTGTGGTCAGGTTTTGTTTACATTGGATCTCTCAATGATGTGCTACTTTCACAACAGTGAAATTTTATTTCAAATAATAAACATTTGCTCTTTTAACAGGTTTGATGGAGAACTTCCTTGTCATCCATCAGCTCAGGTGTAATGGTGTGCTGGAGGGTATCAGAATCTGCAGGAAAGGTTTCCCAAGCAGAATCGTCTATGGTGATTTCAAGCAGAGGTATTCTGTCCAAAAAAGAAGCATTTTAAATGCAATATGTACAAATTTATCATGAAGACTCCTGACTGTCTCCATAAAGATACAAGGTCTTGAATGCCAGTGTCATCCCTGAGGGTCAGTTCATTGATAACAAGAAGGCTTCAGAGAAGCTTCTTGGATCAATTGATGTTGATCACGACCAGTACAGGTTCGGCCATACCAAGGTAATACGATGTACCCTAGTGTCGGATATGATATATAAAACTTGGGAAATAGTTTAAACAATTGAGGAAATGTGAAAAAATGCCTGATGTATCATTAAAAATATGAATTACCTCTGTTTCTCAGGTGTTTTTCAAGGCTGGTCTTCTGGGTACACTTGAGGAGATGAGAGATGACAAACTGGCAGCTCTGGTCACCATGACTCAGGCTCTCTGCCGTGGTTATCTCATGAGAAAGGAATTTGTGAAGATGACTGCAAGGAGGCACGTAGAAAGCAGATGTATTTAGGTGCACGTCGATTTTGTAAATGTCAATAAATTAACGGCACACTCTTCTTATCGACAGGGATGCCATATATACCATTCAATACAACGTCCGCTCATTCATGAATGTGAAAAACTGGCCATGGATGCACGTGTACTATAAGATCAAGCCTCTCCTGAAGAGTGCAGAAACTGAAAAGGAGTTAGCTCAGATGAAGGAGAACTATGAGAAGATGCAGACAGACTTGGCTGCTGCCCTGGCCAAGAAGAAGGAACTAGAGGAGAAGATGGTGTCCCTTTTGCAGGAGAAGAATGATCTCCAGCTGCAAGTGGCATCAGTAAGTGCAGAGTCAGAAACTGAGTTTCTTAGGGGATTCATTGATGTTGTCCTAACTTCAGTTATCATTGAAAAAAAATAGGAGTCAGAGAATCTGTCTGATGCTGAGGAAAGATGTGAAGGTCTTATCAAGAGCAAGATTCAACTGGAGGCAAAGCTGAAGGAGACCACTGAGAGACTAGAGGATGAAGAAGAAATCAATGCTGAGCTGACTGCCAAGAAGAGAAAGCTGGAGGACGAATGCTCTGAGCTGAAGAAGGATATTGATGACTTGGAACTCACCTTGGCCAAAGTGGAGAAGGAGAAACATGCCACTGAAAATAAGGTTCGTGCCGAGTATTCGGCATACTGCCTACCATATGGCTTTCAATGTGAAGACTACTGTAGAGAATAACGACACACACACCTTACTTTTGAAATTAGGTGAAAAACCTGACTGAGGAAATGGCTTCTCAAGATGAGAGCATTGCTAAGTTGACCAAGGAGAAGAAAGCTCTTCAGGAGGCTCATCAGCAGACTCTTGATGATCTGCAAGCTGAGGAAGACAAGGTTAATACTCTGACCAAGGCCAAGACCAAACTTGAGCAGCAAGTGGATGATGTAAGTTTCCAAGGACATACAAATCAACAAATACTGTATCTTTATTGAGATAATAATGAAGTCATATTGATGCTCAGCTTGAAGGCTCTTTGGAACAAGAAAAGAAGCTGCGCATGGACCTTGAGAGAGCCAAAAGAAAGCTGGAGGGTGATCTGAAACTGGCTCAGGAGTCCATAATGGATCTGGAGAATGACAAGCAGCAGTCTGACGAGAAAATGAAAAAGTATAGTAGCCCCCCTAAATATAAACAATAACCAGTCCATCTGTTGGAATGGGAACTGTATTAAGACACACAGTCATACAATAGCCAAGTATGTATGTACGTATGTACATACATGTTCAAATGATAGATTTTGTCCTCTTTTACCCTCTCAGGAAGGACTTTGAAATCAGTCAGCTTCTCAGCAAAATTGAAGATGAGCAGTCCCTGGGTGCTCAGCTCCAAAAGAAGATCAAGGAACTTCAGGTACATGTTGTTACCATGTCGAAAAGATAGCTGTTTTCATTTTATAAAGTAAGAGTATTCCTTCAAATAACAAGCCACCTTTACTACCAACAGGCCCGTATTGAGGAACTGGAGGAAGAGATTGAGGCTGAGCGCGCTGCCCGTGCTAAGGTTGAGAAGCAGAGAGCTGACCTTTCCAGAGAACTTGAAGAAATCAGTGAAAGGCTGGAGGAAGCTGGTGGAGCCACTGCTGCTCAGATTGAGATGAACAAGAAGCGTGAAGCCGAGTTCCAGAAGCTGCGTCGTGACCTGGAGGAGTCCACTCTTCAGCATGAGGCCACTGCAGCTGCTCTTCGCAAGAAGCAGGCTGACAGCGTTGCTGAGCTGGGAGAGCAGATCGACAACCTCCAGAGAGTCAAGCAGAAGCTTGAGAAAGAAAAGAGCGAATACAAGATGGAGATCGATGACCTGTCTAGCAACATGGAGGCTGTCGCTAAAGCCAAGGTATGAAACCTGTTTACGTGTTAACTTGTAAATCTGTCAAAATACGTACTGAAATTTGACTGTTGTTATCGACCTCTCCTTTCCTTCTTAGGGAAACCTGGAAAAGATGTGCCGTACTCTTGAGGACCAACTCAGTGAACTGAAGACCAAGAATGATGAAAATGTCCGCCAGATCAATGATCTGGGTGCCCAAAAAGCACGTCTCCTGACAGAAAATGGTATTTATGAGTTTGCACAAAATGATCGATTGTTGATCCTTTAAAGAACTGACAACCATTCATGCGATATGACATTCCATCAGGTGAGTTTGGCCGTCAGATTGAGGAGAAAGAAGCTCTCGTCTCACAACTGACCAGAGGAAAACAGGCCTTCACGCAGCAAATTGATGAGCTGAAGAGACAGATTGAAGAGGAGGTCAAGGTTAGTAAAGCTCAGTGTGTGTAAATTCCATTCACGGATTAGAGCTTTTGTACATGGGTTTGATTTTCTTACACCAGGCCAAGAATGCTCTTGCCCATGGGCTGCAATCAGCCCGCCATGACTGTGATCTGCTGAGGGAGCAGTTTGAAGAGGAGCAGGAGGCCAAGGCTGAGCTGCAGCGTGGAATGTCCAAGGCTAACAGTGAGGTGGCTCAGTGGAGAACCAAGTATGAAACTGATGCTATCCAGCGCACTGAGGAGCTTGAAGAAGCCAAGTGAGTAACATTCAAATAAGGAATTGATATAGAGGGGGCACACTGATACCCATGCTTAAGAGGAAATACGGTGGCAAGTGGAGCACACCTGAGATGTACACTTTTATAACTCAAAATGATAAACTATTAACAGGAAGAAGCTGGCCCAACGTCTTCAAGAGGCCGAGGAACAGATTGAGGCAGTGAATTCCAAGTGTGCTTCACTTGAGAAAACCAAACAAAGGCTCCAGAGTGAGGTTGAAGACCTCATGATTGATGTGGAGAGGGCCAATGGACTGGCTGCCAACCTGGACAAGAAGCAGAGAAACTTTGACAAGGTTTCAACATCTTTGATGTGCTATGTGAAGATTGAAGGCTAACGTTCTTTAGATTTTATTAAACCAAGTCGAAAAACTGTGTCTGTTACTCAGGTCTTAGCAGAATGGAAACAGAAGTATGAGGAAGGTCAGGCTGAGCTTGAGGGAGCTCAGAAGGAGGCACGTTCTCTTGGAACTGAGCTCTTCAAAATGAAGAACTCTTATGAGGAAGCTTTGGATCAGCTGGAGACCATGAAGCGTGAAAACAAGAATCTCCAGCGTAAGTGCTGACCACACCATGTTGATCATTTGCCATGTGCTAAAAACAATTGTATATCTTTGGTATATATATCTATCCTAAAGTATACTCTGAAATAGAAGTTTGAAGACAAATGCACACGTGTGTCTTTGTAGAGGAGATCTCAGATCTAACCGAACAAATTGGTGAGACTGGCAAGAGCATCCACGAGCTGGAGAAGGCCAAAAAGCAGGTGGAGACAGAGAAGGCTGAGATCCAGACAGCTCTTGAGGAGGCAGAGGTACTTTTAGAAATCACTTTTGACAAATTTAAAGCTCCCTTAAGAATACATATTTGGAGACAATCTTTAATGAATACTTGAATTTTTAGGGAACTTTGGAACACGAAGAGTCCAAGATCCTTCGCGTCCAACTGGAGCTCAACCAGATTAAGGGTGAGATAGACAGGAAGCTGGCGGAGAAAGATGAGGAAATTGAGCAGATCAAAAGGAACAGCCAGAGGGTGACTGACTCCATGCAGAGCACTCTGGATTCTGAGGTCAGGAGCAGGAACGATGCCCTGAGAATCAAGAAGAAGATGGAAGGAGACTTGAATGAAATGGAGATTCAGTTGAGCCATGCTAATCGTCAGGCTGCTGAGTCCCAGAAGCAACTGAGAAATGTGCAGGCACAGCTCAAGGTATGTTAGCACACACTGCTGGATCATCTGTCCTAATTTGGAATCAACATTAATATTTGAGCAACATTTTTCCACCAGGATGCACAACTACACCTTGATGATGCCGTCAGAGCTCAGGAGGACCTCAAGGAACAGGCTGCAATGGTGGACCGCAGAAATGGTCTAATGATTGCTGAAATCGAGGAGCTTAGAGCTGCACTGGAACAGACGGAAAGAAGCCGTAAAGTTGCTGAGCAGGAGCTGGTGGATGCCAGTGAGCGTGTTGGACTTCTGCACTCTCAGGTGAAAAGGCACCTCCTTTCATCTTTCTATCTAACTTGTAATGAAAATGGAGATACTAAAATATCATTCGTGGATTTCTTTTTCACTGTAGAACACCAGCCTCATGAACACCAAGAAGAAGCTCGAGTCTGATCTGGTTCAGATCCAGAGTGAAGTGGATGACACGGTTCAGGAAGCCAGGAATGCAGAGGAGAAGGCCAAGAAAGCAATTACTGACGTAAGTTTAATTAGTTTTTGATGTGTTGTGTTTGCAGCTATACGTTTCAAGATATTATGAGCTCCTTCTACATTCTCCAGGCTGCCATGATGGCTGAGGAATTGAAAAAGGAGCAGGACACCAGTGCACATCTGGAGCGAATGAAGAAGAATCTGGAAGTTGCTGTTAAAGATCTGCAGCACCGATTGGATGAGGCTGAGAACCTTGCCATGAAGGGTGGCAAAAAGCAACTCCAAAAGCTCGAGTCAAGGGTAAATACGGAATAAAAGTGTGGAATGTGAATTTGGATGCATATGAAATTGTCCATAACATTCTGCTGCTTTCATAAAGGTACGAGAGCTGGAGACCGAGGTTGAGACTGAGCAGAGACGTGGGGTTGATGCTGTTAAGGGTGTCCGCAAATATGAGAGGAGAGTGAAAGAGCTCACCTACCAGGTAGTCTAATGTTCCAAACATTAATATCAAAAATCTAATGTTTGCAGCCTCTGTGAAGAGTCACGAATGGTTTCAATTTTTTTCTCGAAGACTGAGGAGGACAAGAAAAATGTTACCAGACTGCAAGATCTGGTGGACAAATTGCAGCTCAAGGTGAAGGCCTACAAGAGGCACTCTGAGGAGGCGGTAAGGACCAGTATACTATTGAAATATTTTCAGTTATGCTATTTGTGTCTGTTTTTTCATGATTTACATGTGGTATTTCAGGAGGAGCAAGCTAATGTTCACTTGTCCAAGTGCCGGAAGCTTCAGCATGAGTTGGAGGAGGCTGAGGAGCGTGCTGACATTGCAGAGTCCCAGGTCAACAAGCTCAGAGCCAAAAGCCGTGACTCTGGAAAGGTAAATATCATCTGGCCTTTAATTTACTTCCAAGCTTTGTTTACAGATCTGTTGATCCCTTTACCTGTATACACATGTGTAAACTCATGAATAAGTTACTGATGTACCTTTATTTCACAGGGAAAAGATGCAGCTGAGTAACAAGATCCAGCCTCTGGTTGTTTGTAGTCATATAATATGATGTAAAATAAACCATAATAAACATTTTTGCTCTTGACTTTCTCCGTGTCATTTTGATTTAACTTCTTTTGCAATCCACTAATGTAGTTCACAGATGCAAAGTAAAGCGATTTATAGGGGATCATCACCTGTTGCACCAGTTTACTTACTAAAAAGTTTGTCAGTGGATTTTAATATTTCTCAAAACTGATTAATAACTTTCTTGGTGTTAATATTCAGAACATACATAAGAATTGCCAAACACTGACTTTCTGTTAAATCTGTCCAGAAATTAACAAAATGTTTTACATGTGGGATTTTTTTTTTTTTTTACATCAAGCTGCATATCGGAATTGAGTTGCTGAACGAAAGTCAGATTTGTGAACAAGTCAAGACCACTATGACTACTTTGGAATAGTCAAAGCTTCAGTCAATACCAGGAGAAGATTCTTCAAATATACAAAAAAAGTTCAAAAGAACAGAAATATTATTCAAAGATAAGAATAACCTACTGCCAAAACATATCCAGGGAATGTTCACAGACTGAACTTTAAAAATACAAGTTTGAATCAACATTGGCATATTGAGCTGTGGGAAGACTGTCAAACAATTTGCAGATATTTAATGTTTAAACATCCATCAGTCCTTCCTCTTGTGTTCGTTTTCTGTTACCATCTCTGATGTTAACGGGTCGGTTTTGACCCGTGTCTTAAATCAGCTGTAAAATACACTAAAAACAATTAGCTATCATCCAATTTGTTTCTCATCTCTTGGTTACCTTGTTAGGCTTCCATATCCATGAAAATATTGGTTTTAATATTTTTGGTGTGGGCCTCTGGTCCTTTTTTTTGTCAGTATACCCCTCGATTTCAATTTTAAAAAAATGGTAAAATGAACCTCAACAGAATCATATAAATAAATAAAAGGTTGTTGTGTTACCTGACTATTACTAAGTGCTATTAGAACACATCTCTTAAATACATTTGTTTTATTTATTTTTTCATTTTAATATTATTAACTATAGTAACATCTATGGTGTTACGGGTCAATTTCGACCCATATATATTTACTTCAAGAAAAAGGCAAAAAAGTATTTATTTCAGCAATAGAACTTTAATATAAACACAAAATGAAAAGCAGAACAGGTCATAACACAAAATATAGATTTGCAAGGTCAAACAAACAACAACCAATCCAGCAAATCAAACCAAAATACCAACTCAGAGTAAAAGTCTCTGTGTGCAAGAACATGCATGTGTATGTGCGTGTGTTTAGATGCATGTGTGGCAAAAAGTGACACTTTTAGTGTGTTCTTTGCAGAGATATTTCTTGCACTTGAAGCACAATACATTTGTCTTTCTGTCCTTACTGCTTGGGCAGACTTGACACCTCTTTCTTTTAGAATCAGGTTGCCTGAGTGGGGTTGTGGCTGTGGCTGTTCTGGTTGGTGTTGAGGCAGGGCTGGCTGAGGAGGATGCTGTTGCGGATGCTCTTTGTGTTGCTGATGGCGTGGACGGAGTGCAAGGTGCGCTCTGCAGCTGTCTGACCAAGGCGGCAGTGTCTGGTTCTCTGGGCACCTGTTCCCTTCGCTCAATGTGTGGCTTGACAAGTGAATTTCCCAGCTCCTCAAGAAACATTCTCCGCTTGGCTTTTTTGGTTGAGTTCCACCCTTGATGGATGTGGGTCCACAACACAAATGCGTTACATGCAGACACATCAAGGATGTTGTAAAACACAACCATTGGCCATCTCCTGGTCATTCGCTGGCAAGTGTAGGTGGCAGTCAGCTTGTCCACTCCTCCTTTGTTTTTGTTGTAGTCGAGGATGATTGTGGGCTTTTTTGTCACTTCCTGATGACACAGCTGCATCTTTGTGAAGAGTCGACATAAGTATCACATTCCGTTTTCTTTTTGGACAATATGAGACAACAGTGGTGGTGTCTGTAAAAGCAAACTTTGAGGAAAGTGGAGCCCTGTCCTTCACCTGCAAGATTTCAGCAGGTAGCTCAGGTTTATTTTTCTTCACTGTGCCCACCATGGTAAGTTTCCTCCTGAGAAGTTCTTGTCCAAGGTCATAGCTGGTAAAAAAATTGTCACAAGTGATATTGTGACCCTGCAGTCCAGCAGTCATATCGAGGACCAGTTCATCCACTGTCACCTCTGGCCCTGGGTTGAACATCAGTGGAAGAAGCTGCGTCCATCTCTCCCAGACATCCCTGATGGGGGCAAGCTTGTCAGATCTTGCTCTGGTATCTCTGTTGTCAAATCTGAGGACTCTTGATATCATGCGAAAGGTCTGAAGTGACATTGTTGCGCGGAAAATATTTCTGCCTGTCACAGTTGTTTGTTTTGTTTTTGTGCAGGTATACTGGAAAACAAGGCAAAATGAGAATCCCCTAAAGCTCACATGATTGGGAGCTGGCTGACAGTGCACTTATGATTTATGTTTTGGTTCTAATTATTGCTTTATAATCTTACTTTTATAACTGGGTCGAAAACAACCCGAACAACACAAAGGTCATAATTTCAACCAGAGCATTTTATAATTTAGTGAAAACATTTTTTTTTGTTTTTGTTGTAATAGAGGTTCTTGACAAAGTCAAAAAGCCTTGACGCAATAAACTAATTTACGTGTTTTTTAATGCATTTCAAACTTGAAAACGGGTCGGTGCCGACCCGAACACCAGAGGAAGGTTAAAAAAAAAACTGCAAACAGATTTCTAAACTGATATATAGTGGATTTTCCACAAATTTGCATGTATATTTTTCTGTATTTAGAATAGATGTAAAAGTATAAATGAGTATCAATTTTATGATAATTTAATGTACTGACAATAATCTCACAGGGTAGTAAGGTAAATATTGATTTTAGCATTTTTTGATGAGACACTGTTCAAAAATTGTTCTCACTATAAAATGATTAAAACAGAAGAAAACCCTTCAAGATGATCTTGTATAGCAGGGGTGGGGAACCTTTTTCATATCGAGGGCCATTTCAATTTTTATAAAGTCCTCCGAGGGCCATACTATTATGAACACATACCTAGGGATGCAAAAAAAAGACAAAAAAAGTCTATAACCACTGTGTTACGAAGTCTCATGATTGCTGCATTTGAGTTTGAATTATTTATTTAGCACACATGCATATAAAATCACCAAAAAAATAGAATAAAATGACAAACAAGTAAAATATGTTTTCATGATCATACAAAACAATAAAAAAAGAGGTGCAGAGTTGAGGCAAGAGACCTGTAAGGGCCTGTTCGAGGCCTCTACTGACAAAAACTGCAATACAACAAGATAATCAAGAAAATAAATGAAAAGAAAGAAAGATAAAGACAATAACAACAACAACAACAACAACAAGAAAGCACTCGGAGAGCGCAGACCTCCGCCAAGCGCAACAATTCCTGGCATATTGTGATTTCCACCATAAATATTAGTCCCACATATACTTTGACTACATATTTAGATTCCTTGACCATAAAAACATACCGTTAGCCACTGGAATCATAACAATATATGTCTCAGTTCAATAGTTATTCACGAAAAAGAATTCACGCTTTGAAACAATTTTACTTTGTCCGGCACGAGCGCCTCAGCGGCGGCTACGAGGCGCGTTCACGAACTCTCCTTCGGCGTGAGGTTTCAGCTTCGTGGCTATTAATTCACTCACCACAAAACTTGCACCCGTAATATTCTCTCTGTCGGTACATGGTCGTGTGAAAGCTGCTTGTTGAGCCTCCAAACGCCGACGAAGAGCGTTAATTTCATCCAAACTCATCTGTCCTTTCAACTCGTCGAGTTTAGCGTGTTTCGCTATACATTTTTCGTCCGTGTCAATCAGTCCAGCCCACTACGTACATCACATGCTGTGTTCACTGACCCTGACCTTGACTCGGACATAACATAACCGTCTGTTTTATCTCAGAAAACGGGAAAATATTTTCTCTTCTTACGAAAGAAATTTCAGGATACGAAAGGCAAAAATACGCTACCGCTGCTACTCGCAGCTCGCGGAGTTTAGCGAACTGTATAAGTGCACATATAAAATATAAAAATCTTATTGAGTTGCGGGCCGGTAGAAATGGTCTCGTAGGCCGTATACGGCCCGGAGGCCGGGGGTTCTCCACCCCTGTTGTATAGGGTACCATTCCCACAAATAAATTTAGATTAGCAATTGGTGAATCTCAGCCGATACCAGCCTTATTTCAAAGTATTGGTACTCATAATAACTGGCGATACCAGTCACCGATACTCAAGAGAAAAAAAAACCCACAAAACATCAACTTGTGTCAAGTCGTGCTCTTTGGCAGAAGATGGTGGTGCTGCAGTGTGACACCACGGTAAATCATTGGCTCATGCCCTGTTAAGACAAACACAGCACGCTGCACATACAAACATGGCTGCTCCCATCTCAATTCAGGAATTGCAGAATGCCTGCCAAAAGAACCTTGAGCAGGACCAGGCTCATGTAGGGGAAACATCCTGCTGATGGCCGGCTGGGTAGAGAGGGAAGAGAAGGGGAGGACAGGTAGAGGATAGATTAGGTAGGAGAGGAGAGGAGAGGAGAGGAGGGGAGAGGAGGGGAGGGGACGGCAGGGGAGAGGAGAGGAGAGGAGAGGAGAGGAGAGGAGGGGAGGAGAGCTCTTCTTTCTCTCTTCTTCTTCTCTTCTCTTCAGCTCTTCTCTTCTTGTCTTAGGAGAGGAGAGGAGAGGAAGGAGAGGAGAGGAGCTCTGAGGAGAGGAGAGGAGACTTCTTTTCTTGCCTAGTTCGATCTTGGTCTTGTGCATTGGAAGATGTTAATGCTTTTATATATTCAATATCTCTCACAAATCAAACACTAATATATATATATAAATAAAAGCCTTTTGGTCTTGAGGGTAAATGTGTGAATAGTACCTGCTGTGCAAAATCAAAACTGTAATCCATCCTAATCTTCTTGGTTGCTGGTGGGTGGTTCCAAAAGACAACTGGGTGTCAGAACATGGCTCTCTACAGTCAGCAGTCATCTCATTTTACACACCCCTCTCTTTTTGGACAAGAGCAAGGTGATCTTGTTGCTTCGTAACCGCTTCCGACTTTCTCTCTTCTGGGAGATTTGCACTTCATACCAGCTGTCCGTTACTCTGTTGGCATTGCCAGCAGAGATCTGCGCATGGCCTACAACTTCTGATGGAGTCGAGCACTAAAAACTGGTTTGCAATGGCAGAAAGTGACTTCGAATGAACAATAATGTAATGTACATAACATAGATAATTGGGACATTAATGAAATGCACCCGGTAAAAAACTGAAAAGTAGTCCTGCAAACTTTGTTGTCTTTGATCAAATAAGAAGTTCGGGGGTGCTATATATTCCTTGTTGGCTTTTTGTTGGATGTAGTCATCTCAGAAGTAACTACCGTACATCTGTTTAACTCAAGGTGTTCAATAACTCTTATAACCTGCCTTTTTCAGCTTGTCAAGAGTCCATTTATGTTGTACGTAAGCTCTGAAGTTTTGGGCTACACGACTGCTTCAAAGGGGAGAATTATCTTTTCTTCTGTAGCATTTGCAGTCAGTTATGGATCATAGCAGTAAGGTTTACTACCCTACTTTAAATGCTGGAGTGGTTGCTTAAGTAGCCATGTGATTCTTTTTTAACATGCAGCTGATTGGGCAAAAACAAAAGGACAAAAACACGTAGCCAAAAAAAGCCAGTATACTAATTTACTGTTGTATCACAGCACCCCCCAACTAGGACCCAGACACCTATGGGAATTCCTTCAAAAACAATGAAAATTTAAATACAAAGTTTATATTTTATAGTTTATAGTTTATATCTAATTTGCATATGAATTAACTCACGGTTCACTGGCTTTGACAATGGTTACAAACATTAGCTTATGTTACCCTCGAAATAATGTCTCTAAACTGCACATATAAAAATACTTTCGTAAACATATGGAGATAATTAGACAAGATGGTGGCAGCGGCCAAAATATGAGCAAAAGTGATTTTTCTGCACTGAAAATAGATCTCAAACTAATGTTACAAATAGATATCAAACAAAGCTCATCGTAGAAAAGTAAATTTGAACACACCCGCAAAATAAAAAGATAGAAAACCAATGCTCATTTAATGTTCAGTTGCATATTAAAAAAACAGGTATCTTGAACTTTTTCGTGAATCCAAAATGGCACTACAAAGCCATCGAATGACGTATTGTATTTATCTGATAAGTGTAATTCACACTGATTCACCCAAAACTGTAATTCGAGTTAGATTACAAAAGAATTCGAATGGGTGCTTGTTTAAACGAAAACATTGATGTGGTTGTTTTCAACCTGCTATACATAGTTCTGTAGTTAGAATCCAGGTGGCAACCTTTTTTTTCTGCCAGGCAAAAAGGTCGGGGGCTCCAGTTTCCACCACCATTCATCTCAAACCGTTGCATTGACGGCACAGCTGAAGCTGCAGTGGTGTGTGTGTGTGTGTGTGTGTGTGTGTGTGTCTTTGGATTTAAGATCAGTAGATCTGCAAGACAGGGAGTGGAACACACAATATGCAAGACAACCACAGCTGCTATTTAAAACAAAACCAGCCCAAAAAAATCCCAACAACCATCCATCATTTGTTTAACATTTACCATGAAAAAGGTGTTTTATGTTGTGTGAGAGCAATTGTTCGGATGATTCCAAATACCCAGTAATCTCTACATGGGGATAGTTTATGCGTCCATTTAATTTTTCTCCATCAATACCTGAAACCAGGATTAAATTGTATTACAATTTTCACTGATTATTCAGGAAGAGGAATTGATTTACAACTCCCAGTAATTTTTATGAAGAGCACCTTTCATTTTACATAATTAAGCCTCATGAAATCAAAACTCATTAAACTTAATTTCCAGCGAATAAGTGAATCATTACACAAAAAAGTGTATTGTTGAATGAAAAACTGTGGCACAGTATAATGATAAAACATGCAGCATTGGTACGGAATCAAACATTCCTTTTAGGACATTATCAAGTTGAGTGATGCTTCAAAATAGCTTCCATCATAGATTATTGATCTGTTTAGGGTGCATGTCCAAGAACAACTGGTATGAGGTGAAACCTTAAACATCACATGTATTGGCTTACAACATATGTCTCCTTTTTTGTTGTCAGCCTTTCCTTATTTGGCACATACACTACATATAACTTGGCTGTGTCAGCAAAGCCCCTGTGAATATAAGGACCCCTTTGGAGACATCAGTGTGGAACAGGAGACCCGTGAGTTGGTGGTAAATATTGTTTAGTTGTTGTGTGTTTTTGTTTTTTCAAATTAGTTAACCACTTAAATATCTTTCCAAATTCAACAAATCAAAATGTTCACATTTTTGAAATTTCTAACTGTTGAATTTTCTTTTCTTATCACATATATTCTTTTAACAGCCACAGAGAATACAATTCCCCATAGGAGCAGCAAGGTAAAGGCAACATAACAATTAATTGATTGATCCTTAAATAACTAAAAATGTGTCAAATTATTCTGATATTCTCAGTTCAGCAGTAATATTATACAGTATTAAGCTGGATTCCATTGCTAAAAAAAACCCCACACAAATTAGTCTAGTCATTATCTTAATTAACATAACTTAAGTCATTCAAATCCTCTGTAATTATCTAACAGACATAAGCCGCCACCATGAGTACAGATGCGGAGATGGCCATTTATGGCAAAGCTGCCATTTATCTCCGGAAACCAGAGAAGGAGAGAATTGAGGCTCAAAACAAACCTTTTGATGCCAAGAGTGCCTGCTACGTAGCTGATGCTAAAGAGCTGTACTTGAAGGGAACAATTCTCAAGAAAGATGGTGGTAAGGTCACGGTCAAAGTCCTGGGTACTGAGGAGGTGAGTATCATTTAAGTCCAGATGAATTAAGAGTAAACATGGTTAAAATTGCTTCAAAAATACTGTCGCTCTTGCAGGAGAGGACAGTCAAAGAAGATGACGTCACTCCAATGAATCCTCCCAAATTTGACAAAATTGAGGACATGGCTATGATGACCCATCTCAATGAAGCCTCTGTGTTGTATAATCTCAAAGAGCGTTATGCAGCATGGATGATCTACGTAAGACACTGACTGATGGGATACCGGACGTTTGCTGAATGGTGAAGATGGACTAACAACTGATTATCTCTGGTTACTTTCAGACCTATTCTGGGTTGTTCTGTGCCACTGTGAATCCTTACAAATGGCTTCCTGTGTACGATTCTGAAGTTGTAAGTGCCTATAGAGGCAAGAAGCGTATGGAGGCTCCACCCCACATCTTCTCTGTTTCTGACAATGCATATCAAAACATGCTCACAGGTAAGCGATAGGAAAATAAATGAATAAAAAACAGGTTTTTGTATGTACATTAGCAAATATTTATAATTTTTTTGTTTTCTCTAACAGACAGGGAAAATCAGTCTGTCCTGATCACGTAAGTTATATTTGTTAAATTTGATCAAATACATACGTTCAACTGATTTTTAACAAATCTTTACATGCACCTAGTGGAGAATCTGGTGCTGGAAAGACTGTCAACACCAAGCGTGTCATTCAGTACTTTGCCACAATCTCTGTTGGTGGTGGAGAAAAGAAGAAGGAATCAAAGATGGGAGTATGTTACCTTAGCCCATGATAAATATGTATTTTTCCTTTCCTAAACACACACTAAGTCCTTTCACATCACTTCTAATGACTATAGGGCTCACTTGAGGATCAGATTATTGCTGCTAACCCCCTCTTGGAAGCTTATGGTAATGCCAAAACTGTGAGGAATGACAACTCGTCTCGTTTTGTAAGTACAGAGAGATTTCTAATTGTGTGAGTTTTCTTCCTTTTGTCCCCTTCATATTCATACTTTTTTCCTCAATAGGGTAAATTCATCCGAATTCATTTTGGCACAAGCGGCAAACTGTCTAGTGCTGATATTGAGACATGTAAGTAAGACTTAAGGTGACGCACACATTCCCATTTTGGCCAGGCTCTAACTGTTAAACCACTTTGACAGATCTGCTGGAGAAGTCTAGAGTGACGTTCCAGCTTCCCGATGAAAGAGGCTACCATATCTTCTACCAGATGATGACCAACCACAAACCTGAGCTGATTGGTAAACACTACTTGTAATCTAGCAAGTTTTTTTTTCTAACATTCAACAGACTACTGACTTTTTAACTTTTCTTCTAGAACTGTCACTTATCACGACCAACCCCTATGACTTCCCCATGTGTAGCCAGGGTCAGAT